>NW_008336953.1:1943753-1943988 GCF_000622305.1 Nannospalax galili
GAATAAACAGAAAGACGTCTGTTAAATGATACTACACATCTAAGGGACCTAACAGACATCTTTCAAATATTCCACCCAAGCGCCAAAGAATATACTTTTTACTCAGCCCCCCATGGAACTTGTTCAAAAATTGATCACATACTGGGCCACAAAAGACCAAAACAAATACAAAAAAATTGAAATAATCCCATGCAGTCTATCAGACCACAATGCAATAAAGCTCAAAATCAACACT
>NW_008336953.1:1944159-1944934 GCF_000622305.1 Nannospalax galili
GCTCTAAGTGCCTACATCAAAAAATTGGAAAGAACATAAGTAAATGACTTAATGTTGCAACTCAAGGCACTTGAAAAGCAACAGCAAATGAAACCCAAACCCAGCAGACAAGAAGAAATAACAAAAATCAGAGTGGAAATTAATGAAATAGAAACAAAGAAAACAATTCAAAGAATCAACGAATCCAAGAGCTGGTTCTTTGAGAAGATAAACAAGATAGACAGACCCTCTGCCAAGTTAACCAAAAGAAAGACAAAGCAAATCCAAATCAACAAAATCAGAGATGAAAGGGGAAACATCACAACAGATACCAAAAATATCCAAACCATTATAAGGGAATATTTTAAAAACTTATACACTACCAAATTTGAAAATCTAAAAGAAATGGATGGATATCTAAAATCATGGGAACCACCAAAGTTAAACCAAGAAGAAATCAACAGTTTAAACAGACCCATAACATAAGGAAATTGAAAAAACAATACCAAGCCTCCCAACTAAAAAGAGCCCAGGCCCAGATGTATTTACAGCAGAATTCTACCAGACATTTAAAGAAGACCTTCAATCAATACTACTTAAATTTTTCAAAAAGATAGAAGGAGAGGAAGAACTCCCAAATTCCTTCTATGAAGCCAACATCACTCTAATACCTAAACTAGGTAAAGAAACAACCAAACACGAAAACTATAGACCCATATCTTGAATGAACATAGATGCAAAAATTCTCAATAAAATACTTGCAAACCGCATACAGACACACATCAAAAGGATCATC
>NW_008336953.1:1945040-1946075 GCF_000622305.1 Nannospalax galili
AGGGAATTCGACTGGAGGGAACAGACCTCAACATAATTAAAGCCATATACAACAAACCCACAGCCAACATCATTCTGAATGGAGAAAAACTAGAAGTATCCCCATCAACATTAGGAACCAGACAAGGTGTCCACTATCTCCACCCCTTTTCAACATAGTACTTGAAACTCTTGCTGGAGCAATAAGGCAAGAAAAGGAAATTAAAGGAGTAATAATTGGAAAAGAAGAGGTCAAACTATCACTTTTTGCAGATGATATGATATTATACCTAAGAGATTCCAAAAGTTCCATCAGAAAAGTCCTAGATCTGATTAAAACTTTCAGTATAGTGGCAGGTTATAAAATATATCTACAAAAATCAGTAGCCTTTCTATATACCAATCAGAAGCTATTGAAGAAAGAATATAGGGAAATGCTCCCATTCACAATAGTTGCAAAAAAAATATCTTGGAATAAATCTGATCAAAGACACCAAAGACCTCTACAATGAAAATTTTAAATCATTAAAGGAAGAGATTGAGGAAGACACCAGGAGATGGAAGGACCTCCCATGCTCATGGATTGGAAGAATTAATTGTGAAAATGACCATCCTACGAAAAGCAATATATAGATTCAATGCAATCCCAATAAAAATCCCTTCTAATACTTCACAGAATTAGAAAAATGCATCCTTAAATTCATATGGAGGCACAAAATAGACCCCAGATAGCCAAAGCAACCCTGAACACAAAGAGCAATGCTGGGGGGATTACTATACCAGATCTCAAAGTATACTACAGAGCTTGCCTTAAAAACAGCATGGTATTGGTGCAAAAGTAGACACATAGATCAATGGAACATCATTGAAGATCCAAATTCATCAATTTCAGCCACCTGATATTTGACAAAGGTGCCAAGAACACACAATGGAGGAAAGACAGCATCTTCAACAAATGGTGCTGGCAAACTGGATCTCCACCTGTAGAAGAATAAAACTAGATCCTTATCTTTTGCACTGTACAAAAGTCAACTCCAAATGGATCAAAGACCTCAAT
>NW_008336953.1:1946329-1947991 GCF_000622305.1 Nannospalax galili
AACTCAAAAACAAAGATTGAGAAACAAAATGACCCAATGAAAAGATGGGCTAAAGATCTAAACAGAGAGTTCTCAAATGAAGAAATAAAGGCGACTAAGAAACATCTCAAAAAGTGTTCAACATTGTTAGTACTTAGGGAAATGCAAATTAAAACCACCCTAAGGTATTACCTTACCCTAATCAGACTGGCTAGGATCAAGAGAACAAATGATACCAAATGCTGGCAAGGATGTGGAGAAAGGGGAATGCTCATTCACTGCTGGTAGGATTGCAAACTTGTGCAACCTCTATGGAAAACAGTGTGGAGAACTAAGAACCATATGACCCGGTTATACCACTTCTTGGCCTATACCTAAAGGACTCATCCTATTGTAGAGACACTTGTACAACCATATTTGTGGTTATATCACTCCTTTGCATATCCCCAAAGGACTCACCCTACTGTAGAGACACTTGTACAACCATGTTTGCTGCTGCTCTTTTCACAATAGCTAAGAGATTAAAGTAACCTAAGTGCCTGTCAAATGATGAGTGGTTAACAAAAATGTGGTACATTTATACAATGGAGTTCTTCTATTCAGCAATAAAGAAAGATAAATGATGAAATTTGAAGGTAAATAGATGGATCTAGAAACTGTTATACTAAATGAAGTAACACAGACTCAGAAAAACAAATGACATATGTTCTCCCTCATATGTGGATCCTAGCACTAAATCCTTTTAAACTCTAGGTCCTTTTAATAAGATGATGCTATATAGCAGTCTCTTCTGCATGGAATAACTACCATCATCAGGACTTCAGCTGAGCCTGATCGCTAAACATCATCACAAATGGGCTTATTGATGGTTGTGCTCATTCATTAAAGGAGGACCAAGCAGGGTCATTGGATCCTTGCCAGATTATTCAGCCACTCTTCCCAGTCAACTGTATATAATTTGACCCTAATCACACATGGTCTCCTGGATTTGGGGAGGGCTAAAGTATACAGTCTGGGGAGGGCTAGGAAAAGAAGGCATGACCCATGCTAGGTAAAGGCTTTCCAGTGCGCATACCCTCAGGTCATACATACACCTCAGCAACCCCTCAGTTATTTCCAAGCCTTTGAGAGGGAACTGACACTGATTCTAACCACTCCAACAACTATCAAAATACTTGAAAGCAAATCCTGAATCCATCACTCTAGAGTCCAGCCTTGGAAAACAAAAGAAAAATGAGGAGTAACCCAATAGAGGGCTGCTTTTGGAAGCCCTTGTCAAGAAATTCCAATGGACTCTCATATGAACATTTGAAAATTGCCCTGTTCTCACTTTTCTAGTTCCCTATCTAGAACTTGTAATGCTAATTACTCTTGCCTCTACTTCTCCTTCACATCTCCTAGTCACCAGCCAAGGACTTTCTTTTCCCCCTACAGATAAGAGTTACTGCAATCTGGGAGTCTTTCAGATAAATCCACTGAAGGGGTACTCCAATTGCCTCACCCTGTGTACCTGTTCATCATGGAAGAAGCCAGAGCAGTCTGTGTCCAATTCCCTATTGGCAATTTGGGTAACCTCTTCAGAGGATGGAATGATAAGAATAGGAGGTAGGAATTGGCTAGGCAGTTAGGGTAGAAAGACCCCAAAGAAAAGTAGCCAGCTTCTTGGCTAAAACTCACAATGTC
>NW_008336953.1:1948030-1992603 GCF_000622305.1 Nannospalax galili
AAGTATTAAGGGAGCTTGTATCTAATCCTTAAAAGATTTTAGGAACACCTCTTTGGAGGGGGGAATGTTAGAGTAGCCAAAAGCCCCATTAAAAAAATCAAAGAAGAAGAAAGAGTACATGAAGTTATCAGAAAAAAGTGATGGGGAAATATTGGAGGAGTTGGAGGGGTGGGAGTGCGCATGGGTTTGATCAAAACACCTTATATGCCTGTATGAAATTCTCAATAAATTATTTATTTTTTTAAAAAGAAAAGAAATACCCAAGGCCCCTGAGATGTAACCTAAGTATTAATTTTGTTCCGTGCTGTTTTTTTGTTTTTTGTTTTTTTAAAGATGTATTTCTTCTGTCTCTGGAGAAGTAAGTCACCCTGATCACCAGTAGAAAACATCAGGTCTCACAGTAGCCTCAGCCACTGACACCCAGCCTCGTTGAGGGGTGGGAAGGGTGGGGCTGTAATCATTTTCCTGTATGTGCTGTTGCTGCCTCCCCAGCTGTCACCTTGGGCAGCAGGCATACTGTCCTGTCCTGTTGTCCCTGTGTCCTGTCCTGTTGTCCTTGTGTCCTGTCTTGCTGGCTCTCCCCCTACCCTTTGGCCCTGTGTCAATGACCTTTCAGGGCAGAAGCAACCCAAAGAGGGAGAAGAGATAGGTCAAAGCTCTGACATGGGTGAGATAATTATGATGTGTTTTCTATGGTTCTGTGTATTCTAAAAATCTATTTGCAGCTTGGGAAATGGTTCAGTGGGTAAAGTGCTTACCAGGCAAGCATAAGGGTCTGTGTTCAGATCCCCAGCACCCATGTAAAAAGATGGGCACAGTGATACGAGCACGTAAAACAAGCAGAGCCTAGAGCTTACATGCTGGCAAGTGTAGCAGAATCCATAAGCTCCAGGTCCTGTAAGAGACCCTGTCTCAAAAATAATGTGGAGAATGATAGAGGAAAACACCTAATGTTGACCTCAGGCTTCCCCTTATGTACACACACACACACACACACACACACACACACACACACACACACAGCAATCTGGACCTCCTGACCTCCTGCCACACTCCCCATAATCCTTTAATTCTTGTGAACTCAGCTCTTGAGAACTACTGAGGCACTGGAAGGTACTTGGAACAAACGTTTCCTTCCTGAGTTAATGTGCTCCAAGGTCTCCTAAGGGCAGCAGAGATTCATTCTCCTCCACAAACCTCTTATTCTGTCACCTACTTCATTTTCTGTTGTCAGAATCTCTGTTGCTCATATTCTGATTAGTGCTTGCGACTGACTTCTAGTGTTTCTGTCCCACTAACCCCTCTCTTCCCTACCCTCTTTCCTCATTTCCTCTTTCTCCTCCCTTCTTTCCCTCCCCTTCCCAACTTCCTCTTGCACTGAGTTTTGTTTTTGTTTTAATTTGTTTGCATTGAGAACACCTAAGACCTGCTTTCTTAAAAAATTCAAGACTACAATAGAATACTCCCTCCCTCCCTCCCTCCCTTCCTTCCTTTTCCCTCTCTACCTCTGCAGAGCTGACAATCAAATATAGGGCTTTGCAGTGCATCAGACCTCAGGAGCACATTCACCCTGCATGGCTGAAGCTCCTTCTGTAACTGATTCCTATGGAACCCTGCACTGATTGGTACTGATTGATTTGTTGGTCTTTCTCACTAAGTGATGCGGCTGCTTGAGATCTGGAACTACATGTCTTTCACCTTTATATTAGTATCTTCAGTGTCCAGGACAGTAAAGAAATAGTCGTTGATTAAATATTAACAAATTACTTATTTAATGCTGCTTGTTGAAAGGAATAGATGCTGGACTTCCTTGCAGTATGCCCAGGGAGAGTGAAGACAGAGGAAAATTACCTGTTTACCATGCGGTCTCCATGCTTCCTCTTGCCTGCTTGCCTGTGCACACTCTCACAGCTCACTCCCCACTTGAAGGTAGAACCATCATATGCTCCCAGCATCCAAGTAAATGTAGGCACAAAGGAGAATGCACAGACTGGAATCAGACAAGACTCCTCAGTCTGCTGCACTGTGTAATGGAAACAGTGATCCCTCCGCACAGAGCCACTGTAGGAGTGAGTGTCCTGAAGAGAACCAAGCCCAGACTGCTTCAGGCCTCCGTGTGTGTCCATCCTTCCTCCTCAGCCCTTGGTCCATTGGAAGATATACTGGCATAATCCTGCTGTCCTATTGTCTGTTTGGGGTAAGTCCTTTTTGTATCATGACTATTAAAACTTTAGGCTTCAGCTGGTGAGATGGCTCAGTGGGTAAAGGTTCTCGCCACCGAGCACATAACTGAACTCAATCCCTGGAACCCACATGCTGGGGGGAGGGAAATGAGTCTTACAAGTTGTCCTCTGACCTCCACACAAATGCTGTGTCATGTGCCTGTCCCTCCAGATAAACAAACAAACAAACAAGTAAATAAATGTTAAAAAATACTTTAGACTTTTGGGAACAGAATAAAATAGTTTGACTCTCTTCATTCCCAGCAGCCATCAATTGCCAAAAGTTCCTTAGGTTGGGTTTGAATTTCTTACCCACTCCCCATGTCGCTGTTGGGATTTTATCTGGTTTGATGGGGATTTGTGCATGCTGTCACCATTGCTGTGAGTTTATATGAGTAAATGTCCAGCTTTCTGGAAGACTCTGTTTCCTTGTGGTCATTCACCCCCTCTGGCCCTTACAAATTGCACCTCCTCCTCTTTGGCAACGATCCCTGAGCCCTGGGAGGCAGAGGTAAGAAATAACTGTCCTATTCAGGGATGAGCACTCTGTGGCCTCTTGTTCTCTGAACATTGGCCAATACCCACTCCCCATGTCGCTGTTGGGATTTTATCTGGTTTGATGGGGATTTGTGCATGCTGTCACCATTGCTGTGAGTTTATATGAGTAAATGTCCAGCTTTCTGGAAGACTCTGTTTCCTTGTGGTCATTCACCCCCTCTGGCCCTTACAAATTGCACCTCCTCCTCTTTGGCAACGATCCCTGAGCCCTGGGAGGCAGAGGTAAGAAATAACTGTCCTATTCAGGGATGAGCACTCTGCGGCCTCTTGTTCTCTGAACATTGGCCAATTGTGGGTTTCTGTGTTAATCATCATCTGCTACATAAGGAAATGTCTCTGGTGAGAGTTAAGAGATGCATTCATCCTATGTGTAGAGACTGCTTTGAAGATGTAGTGTGCATGTTTTTATCCTACTGTTGGTATTCAGATCTGTGTTCATAATATTGAACTAATTGTGAATGAGTTTATTAGACCACACTGCTTTTCTCTCTCCTATTTACCCTCCTTCCAGCCTGCTCGCCTCTGGAGTCTCTTAGATGTTTATAAGATGCTTCAGCATGCTTGCTACTCAGAAAAACTTGGTACCCATGCCCACTGAAGTTCTAGACATTATTTAAAAGACAATTTCCATAAATGCTTTTATCCCATACATTGGCTATATTTGTTTCTTCTCCAAAACCTTGACTATAATGTCTTTCAGAAATAGGTACTGTCTCTTAGTCACATTTAGATATCTTTTCACTGACTTATCCAGTATTTATTTATTCTCCTAACAAATGCTTACTCAGCAACTACTCAGCTCTAGAGATATGGCAGTGTATAAACATGTGTGTCTGCATGGAACCTACATCCTAGTGGAGAGACGGAAAAACAAAATAAACTCTGTACATGAACAGACACTCTCCCACAGAGGAGTCCTGTTTCCACTTCCTACAGGACTCTCTTCCTTTTGGTTTGATGCAGGTCGGGTGGAGCGGGGCCTCCACTTGGAGCACATTTACTTCACTGTTGAACTCCTCGAATTTCTTATAATCATCCACCTAGAATTTATTGAATGTTCTCTGGTATTGTGATTATTTTCCACAGACCAGGATCTTGTTGCTCTGGTTAAAACCCGAAATAGGCTGGGTTCATTACTTGTATCTCTGGCCTTACAATTTGCATGTTTAATAGTTGATTGTATCAAAAGGAGCAAGTGTGCCATCATCAAGACATTTTCTTCTAGAACAGCTGTTTAAGACCTGAAGCCACCTTTTTCTGTCCAATCAAATTCTATTAATGTCTTAGAATTTCAAAGGCCAGAGTAATTCTTTGCTTGGCTAATAGTCATCCATTTGTATGTGAGTAGTTATAAATATGAATGACTTTACTTATGTCTTGCATCCTAATATTCGAATTTTGCTGCCTCTATTATTATTATTATTATTATTATTATTATTATTATTTTGAGACAGGATCTCCCTACAGCCCCAGGTGGCCTTGCTATGTAGACAAGGCAGGCCTCAGTCTTACAGAGATCTACTTGCCTCTGCCTCCTCATGGGATTAAAGGCATGTACCACCACGCCTGATCCTGCTGGTTTAAGTTTATCCTTGGTCAGGACTATATAATAAATCACCGAAACACACACCCAAAGGAGAGAGTGATTAAACCTTGGAACTGTCAATGTATACTTTGGAGCCAGCTAAATATTGTTTGCTTACCTTCCTGTTCACGCACCTTGGAATTTAGAGTTCGGATCCTACAGTAAATCTGTGTTTTCTGAGGATCCATTTTGCTAAAGATTTTTCAGGAAAAACTGCTGTCTTGAATCATCAACTCGTGTGGCTTTTTTTTTCTCCCTGTGAGGACTGATATGAACAGGAGTTACTTGTGAAATTTCCAAATGTTTGTTTCTGCATTATCTAGAAGTGAAATCGAAGTAATATTGAAACCTTTATTACCAGGATGTGGCTGCCTTTATCACTAGGACGAGGAGCCCAAAAGAGGCGATTCTATTTCAAGTAGGATCCTGCAGGAGCAGAGTGGCAGCAGATTGCTGCATCATTCACAAAGTCTGTCCCCTGAAATCTACCCAGTCTGTCTCCTGCACACCACGTGGCTCTGCTTCTTATGTGGTACAGAAATACTCCTGCTTCTGCTCCATAGGCTGCCCTAATGATCTCAAGATCAAGATCAACCTTTTCTAAAGCTCAGCCTTAGAAAGTGCCCTTGCAGTTGTCAACTTCAGAGCCTGCCTTTTCTTGCTGCAATTCTAATCAAGCTTCCTGCTGCTGGCTTCCCATTTACTTAGTCCGAGCTATGAGGGCAAAGATGGCCAATTTATACTTTTTGCAAAAGGGAACAAAGTTAAGATAATACACTTGGTAATTTTCTTTCTTTCCTCCTTTTTTTTTTCTTTGAGTCTCACTATGTGCCCTGGTTGACCTGGAATTTACTCTGTCGACCAGGCTAGTCTTGAACTCACAGAAATCTGCCTGCCTCTGCCTCTACCTCCCGAATGCTAGAATTAAAGGATACACAACCATGCCCAGCATGTCTAAGAAATACTAATTTTTATTTTGTCCTTTTTTTTCTTTTTGAGAGAGGGTTTTTGTGTATAGCCCAGGCTGACCTTGAACTCTTGATCTCCCTGTCTCTTGAATGCTGGGGTTATAAGCATTTGACTTCACGCCCAACTGAAATATTAACATTTACTTAGAAAGTTTATCCTAGTCTGTTTAGTACCTTTACTGACAAGCTGTTAGACTCCTCTTCACGTAGCTGCAGCAAACATATTTAATTAGAAAATATAAAACAGGCACCAGGGTTGTAGCTCATTTGGTAGAGTGCTTGCCGAAATGCACAAATACCCAGCACAAATCCCAGCACAGCATGAATCCAGCATGATGGTGCACATCTGTAATCCCAGCCTGTAGGAGGTAGAAACAGGAGGATCAAAAGTCAAACTTATTCTTGGCTTCCTAGAAAGTTGGTGTCCAACCTGGGTTACAGGAGACCCTATCTAAAAAAAGAAAAAGAAAAGAGAAAATGGTTTGTACTTATTATTAGCAATTGAAGAGATTCTCTTTGTTTGTTTTCAAAATAGTTGAGAGGAAAATCCATGTGGACCTCGGTTGATTCCTCCTCTTACATTGTGCTTTAAGGGATGGGCAAAGATGACCAATTCCCGTTCTAGTTTGGTCCAATGGGATGAAAGGCCAATATTGGAACTTAAGGACCTCTCTTGCCTGCATCGGATTAGCCCCAAGTTCTTGACTTTCTTGGCTCGGGAACAAATTTAAGCTCCTTGTCAATAAAGCATTAAGAGTTTTGGTAAGAACTGCTGTTTAGGGGCTGGAGCGATGGCTCAGCGGTTAAGAACACTGGCTGTTCTTGCAGAAGACTCTGGTTCGAATCCCAGCTCCCACATGGGGACTAACAACTATTTGTAACTCCAGTTCCAGGAGATCAGAGGGCACTGCATGATCTGGGTGCATTTACATGCAGGCATAACACTCAAACACATAAAATAAAAATAAATAAATAATAAATAAATAAGAACTGATGTTTAATCTTAATATTATCGGAGCCTAGTAACCTAACGGAGATGCAGCATCACAGGAAGCATCATTCACACATATGAGGAAGACTGGGAGATGTTTAGATAAAGACACAGTTCCTTTTCATTCAACCTGACATGCTTATTTACATCACTAACGGCGAGGTGACAAAACTCTGCTGGACGACTGGAAGTACAGAAGGAAAGTCCATCAGGAGGAACTGGCTGGAACTAGCCAGAGTGACCTGAGAGGCCTCCTCGAAGCTCTGCCCTCTTTAAGTCAGCTTTGAGACTGTGGCCTATGCTCAATAGCTGGGGGCTGGACTTGGGTAGCCTCAGCTCACCTATACCCACCAACTTGCCTTCACTCCTGGATTCCATCTTTCATTCTAAGGCTCATTGCTCAAATTTATTTTTAATCAGAGATGGGTCTTTCTTGGTCTGTTCCCGCATGACTGTGGTCCCCAAAGACTGGCCTTCTTTAACAGTGTTATTTATTGCGCTTGCACCTTAGCAATTATTAAGGGAAAATAAACAAACAAAAAACAATTAACTAAAGCTAAACACATGAAGAGGGACTGTTTGAGTCCTAGGCCAGCTGTGAAGAGGGAAGGCTTGGCCTTGCCTGACTCTTGCACCTTTCAGGTTTCTGTGAATTCCTTGCAAAGAGTTTGGGGTGACAAGTTAAGGAGATCCCTCTGTCCTCCCTGAAGATGGCTGCCCACTGTCAGTCCTCTGCCAGCCCTCAGCTAGTACTATCCCTTGGGAATCCCTTGGATATTATGTACTAGCTCAGACATATTTCTAACAAAATAGTGATGATGTATCGTGAAAAAAAAAAAAAAAAAAAACCAAAAGGTTTAGGACAAGCTAATTGGGGGAGGCTTCAGAGCAGGAAATTGATTCATTGGACACCCAGCATATGCCTGGGGTCAGCCAGACTACCCTGCAAGGTTCAGTGTTTTAACTAAGATGCCAGAAAATTGTCTTTTGAAGTCTGTGAATTTTAGAAGAAGTGGAGCTTGTGTAGCTACCAAAACAATCAGGACAGAGAACAGCTCCAACTCCCCGTGACAGTCTCCAAACTGTTTGTTGATACTATAGGATGGCAGGGTTTTGATGTTGATGTTGTTTGGGGTTAGTTTGTTTTGTTTTGTTTTGTTCTGTTTTTGAGACAGGGTCTCACTATATAACCCTGGCTGGCATGGAACTCACTATGAAGACCAGGCTAGCTTCGAACTCACAGACATCTGTCTACCTCTGCCTCCTCTGCTGATATTAAAGGCACTGCCACCGTGTCTGGCCAAAGATGACTTTTATTGGGATCAGTGTGTAACCTCTGAGAATCGTGTTTTTCACCCCAATGCCTTTGAAATGCTTCTAAGTTGTTTTGTGCATCAGCAGTTTATTTCCTGAGTAATACTCCATTGTCTGGGCATACCACCTCAGATACGTCTTCTTATTGAAGGACATTGGAGTTATCTCCAGTTAGTTTTTTTTTTTTTTAAATTAGCTTTTAAGAGAGCATACAAAGAAATGGGTTTCATTATAGCATTTTCATACGTGTGTTCGAATCTATCTCCTTTCCTGCCGTCCTCTCCTTATCCCTGTGATACTTTTCAGATTCATTCAGAGCATGGTTAGCATTTTTCATTTAATTGACAGGAGATGGGATTTTGATTATTATCATTGACTCTCAAAGGAAAGGCAGAGGGAAGAAGGAAGAGGAGAAGGTGAAAGAGGAAGAAGAGTTTCTGACGGTACCCATACTGACCGAAGGCAGCCCTGATAAAGAGTGGTACCCTCCCCCTGACCCTGAGCTCTGTGTGTACGTGTCCGAGGTGACCAAGTCAATACTACCCATCACCAATATTAAGGAACAGATTGAGGCTCTTGCAAAGTAAGTCCTCCGTGTGTGTGTGTGTGTGTGTGTGTGTATACAAATATATAATATCACTGCATATATATATTTCTGAAATGTGTGTGTGTGTGTGTGTGTGTGTGTGTGTGTGTGTATATATACAAATATATAATATCACTGCATATATATATTTCTGAAATTTAAAAAATTTTACTAGTTTGGGTTTAAGTCAATTTAAAGTAAATCCATCAAAATAAACTATGGTACTTTCAGTACCCCAGTTCTGACTCTGGAGCAGAAACACAGTGAATTAAGTTTGTTTCTGTTAACTGTGTTTCTATGAAGAATCAGAGCTAGCACCTGAAATTCCTTAGAGGCAAATGCTTATTTTTTTTTTTTTTTCTAGCTAAACCATTAAAAGTATCTTTTGGTATAATCTTGGAGAGGTTATGAATGAATTTGTTCTTAAATAATTCTTTAATTATATAGGGTACTTATAATTCAAAGGTATCCTATTGTGCATTGTCTATAAACTCATACATTCTTTTTTAGCAGGAACAAGCATCTTCTATTTTTCTGGTATGTGCCTGATAGTTTGTTTCCTGTTGCTCTCATTAAAAGTATCTTTTGGTATAATCTTGGAGAGGTTATGAATGAATTTGTTCTTAAATAATTCTTTAATTATATAGGGTACTTATAATTCAAAGGTATCCTATTGTGCATTGTCTATAAACTCATACATTCTTTTTTAGCAGGAACAAGCATCTTCTATTTTTCTGGTATGTGCCTGATAGTTTGTTTCCTGTTGCTCTCAGGGTCAGGTGAGCTGTGAGCATTCTGACAGACTGCCAGGCTGGGGCAGGCCAGGGCTCTGTGTAAGCCTTCAAAGTTGCCCTCCTTTTTAGGGTTTGGTCCCATTTCATTAAGGAACGGCTGAGGCCCCGATCGCGTGGCTGTATGGGATCAGAAATCCCTGGAACGGGAGGATGGACTCCATCATTGATACCACCCAGCAGCTGAGCGGCAGGCCTGCAGCAGCTGCGGTCTCTGTGGGAACTTGTATCTATTCCAAGTAGAAGTGGGTAGCAGGTCGTTAAACCTGCAAGTGACAACAGCCGGCACCACAGCTGCCAGATCTCAGACTGGCGTCAGCCAGGACAAGAAGAGAAGGCGGTTGGCACCGAAAGTTTCCCAATGTCCTTGAGATATGATGACTCAGGCAAAACTCTGAACTAGTCCTGCTAAGGTTTGTCAAATTCCCCGACACTTGGTTCCTACCAAAGGCACTTACGCCACCACTTCCAAACGGTTGGCTTTTTAAACCTGAACCCACCCACAAGCTAGGGCGAAGCCTAGGTCTTTCCCCAGGACTTGGCTGGCTGGAACCGCAGGGAGTTAAGAGGCTCTGCCCCTCCCCGCTTTCTCTCTGGTTGTTTTTATTTAGGTTTTTGGTTTTGGTTTTCAGTTGCTGGTTTGGTTTGGATTTTTGCCATCACCTTTCATAGTACAGCCAGAGGAAATTCTTCCTTTATCCCAGAATGTGGTAGCTTTAGTTGACAGAGCATTTTTGAAGATGTATTTACTGATATTTATCATATGATGAGATCTTATTATTCAGAAAAAAACAAAAGCAAACTCCCAATTTCATCATCTCCGCTGCCTGCTACTTCCTCCAACATGCCTTCCTCTTCTTCTCTCACTTAACTTCATACTTTAAAAAAATTAGGAAATTTAAGCTTAGGTGGCACTTCCTGTAATCCAGCTCCTGTGAGGCAGAAGATGGAACAGTCTACAAGCTCAAGGGCAGCCTGGGCTATACGCGAGGTCTTGACTTACATGCAAGTTTTTTTCTTAAAACTTGAAAATGTCTGTGGATCTAATGGGAAACTTTTCTGGGTTTCTTTTGTCCTCGACTTTAAATTCTTTGAAAGAAGATCCACGTGTTAGTAAATGCCTTGAATTTCAGATTAAAGCACTTAACTTTTCAAGAGTAAGATAAAAATTTTAAACTGCATTATATTTAGTGTGATATTCATTTGGATTTTGTGATATACAATGGGAATATTAGCATCCACATTCTTCTTTGCATTAAATGAAATTTATAGAATTTCAGTTTATACATTTATTTGTATAGTAAGCATTTTTTTACTGCAAGCACATTTTTAAAAAATCAATAAAATCAGAGGAAACACATTTTTTATATGTATAATTATACAGAAAGTATCCAAAGTGAGATATTAAAAACTGATTGATGTTCATCTCAATGTAATTGGTACAGATATGTGGCAGAAAAAATGGGTGGTAGGATTCCAAAGGAGAAACTGTGTGATTTCAGCTGGGAACTTCATATCAGTGAATTGAAATTCCAACTTAAATCCAATGTTGTACCAATTGGATACATCAAGAAAGGAATCTTCTACCATCGAGCTTTGCTTTTCAAGGTATTTGAAATATTTTTTCTCTTTTTCCATCAGCTGAAGAGTTTCTGTCTTTATCATGTCATACTGAACCAGCTGCTAACAATTACCTGGATAATAATCCTTTCACTTATTCAATTATTTATGATTAGATGTGCATAAACACATGCACTTAACATTTTACAGGACTACTGGAAGAACAGTCCTATACCTACTGTCAGCCAGGGCTGTGAGGTGATAGACCCTGCACTTGAGGTGTCTAAGTCTCTGAGATGATGTCATGGAAAGGTTTCAGAGAAGGAAGTAACACAAAGCTCATGGTTGGAGGCTACATAAGTTTTATCAGGTAACAGGTGTAGTGGTGCTTACACACATGTAATCCCTGTAATCCCAGGTCCTGGGAGGCTGACGCAGGATTTTCTTGTCTGAGGCCAGCATGGATGGCATAGCAAGACTCTGTCTTCAAAATAAAATGTTGTGGGGCTGGAGAGATGGCTCAGCAGTGAAGAGCACTGGCTGTTCTTACAGTAAACCCAGGTTCGATTCCCAGCACCCACATGGCAGCTAGCAACTGTCCATAACTCCAGTTCCAAGGGAATCTAACACCCTCTTCTGACCTCTGCGGACATTGCATGACATGGGTGCACTAATACATGCAGGCAATACCCTCATACACATAATTTTTTTTTAAATTCCTAACATGAGGAGGAGGAGGCAGAGCTTGGCCATTGCATGACATGGATGCACTTACATGTAGGTAATGCACTCATTATTTTACACATAAAATAAAGAGAAAAAAATTAAAATATTTAAACAAAATAACACTGGTGTAAGGTTAGATGGAGAGGAGAACTACGTGAGTTTGCCCTTCATCCTAAAATTTGAGTAAGCAGTAAAACATCAATGAGGAGGAGGAACATAAATCTGAAAAATCATTCAGGCCATAGAATGGGAAATAAGAACAGACACAAAACTAGAGACAGGAAGACCAACTGCAAGGTAACTGGTCAATGCTATGGTCATGTTGACAAGTGTGGAAGGGGATGGAGGTAGAGACAGACCTAGGACATAACAACCAAAGGGAGCCAGTAGTTGCTTAAATATGGAGGTGGGATTGCCTGGGGAAAACAGAATGATTCCTAGGCTGTGGGTAGGATAACCAGATGTCAGAGGTCAGCATCTCATTAAGAGATGGGGCACCAGAGAACGGTCAAGTTTAGGAGACTGATGACCATTTGCACTACTATATCCAATGTCTAATAAACAAGAAAATCTTTCCTAAATGTGCAAACAATGTATAAAATTCCTTCCACCTTCCTAGTACATATAAACCTCTGTATCAGTTACTTCTCTTGTCTCTGTGGCCAACTACCTGGCAAGAAGCAGTTTAAGGGAGGAAGGGGATTTGTTTTAGCTCACAGTTGGAAAGTACGGTCCATCAGGTCAGGGAAGGTGTGGCAGCAGCAACGTGAGGCAGCTGGAAATACTGTGCACATTGTCAGGAGGCTGAGAAAGAAGAGTGCTGACGTCCAACTCAGTTTCTCTTTTGTTCCCTTTATTCTGTCTGGGATCCCAGTTTTTCCCTGTGTGTGTGCATGTGTATCACCCACGTGTAGTTCCCATGGAGGCCAGAATAGGACATCAGATCCCCTGGAACTGGAGTTATGGATGGTTGTGGGCTGCGATGTGGGTGCTGGGAACCAAGCCCAGGTAGTCTAGTAAGTGCTCTTAACTGCTGAGCCAACTCTGTGTTCCCCAAACACATAATTTTTAAGACAAAATATTCCCTGCCTCATCCGTGGGAGCTCATGGGCATCTCATAATACAAAATGCACTTAATCTTTTAACATATTCAAAAGTCCAAAGTCTCTAAGTCTACTCTAAGACTAAGGCAATCTCTCTTAACTGTGATCCCTGTAAATTTTTAAGTTGCATACTTTCAGTATACAATGTCACAGAATAAATATTCCCATTCCAAAAGAGAGCAATGGGAGCTGATTCCCCTGGAACTGAAGTTATAGACGGTTGTTAGCCACCATGTAGATGCTGGGAACTGCAGTTACTTTTCTTGATGCCATAAACAAATACCTGACGAGGTCTTGAGACGTGTCTCAGAGGTTAAGAGCACTGGTTGCTTTTGCAGAGGACCCAGATTTGATTCCCAGTACCCACATGGCACTAACAGCCATCTGTAACTCCAGTTCCAGGGGATCCAACATCCTCTTCTGACCTCCACAGGCATTGCACATCATGGGCACACCTAGCTATATGCAAGAAATACACTCATACACATAAAATAAAAATAAAATATTTTTTGAATGACTAACAAGAAACTATAAGGAAGGAAGGGTCTATTTTAGCTCACAGTTTGAGGGTGCAGTCCATCAGGGCACAGAAGACATGGAAACAGGAGCATGAGCTACTGGTCATACTGTGTTTGCAGTCAGGATGCAGAGAGAGAGATGAATGCTGGTGTTCAGCTTGCTTTCTCTTTCTCTCAGACTGGGATCCAAGCCCATGGGACGGTGTTCTTCTAGTCTGCCTTCAATTGCTGTGACAAAACACTGACCAATACCAACTTGGGGAGGAAAGGGTTTATTCAGCTTACATCTCTCAGGTCACAGTTCATCAGGGAGCCCAAGGTAGAAACTCAGGGCAGGACCCTGGAGGCAGGAGCTGGAGTACAGGCCGTGGAGGAACGCTGCTTACTGGCTTGCTCCCCTGGCCCGTGCTCAACCTGCTTTCTTAAACAATACAGGACCACCTGCCCAGAGGTGGCACTGTCCACAGTGGGCTGGGCAGGGCCCTCCCATATCACACAGCAATAAAAAAAATGCCCCCCTACATGGCCACAGGCTAGACCAATGGAGGCAATTCCCCAGTTGCGGCCCCCACCACCCAGGTGTGTCACGTTGACACTGAAGCTCTCCAGCACAAGTGATGTTGTTCACTCCTCCCGTTCACTTCTCTGGAAAGTGCTCAGGGTGTATCTCAAGTTGACCAATAAAATTAACCGTCATAATCTCATTTGCATCTCTTTGTATCTTACTCCTGTTCCAAACTAATCCTATTTATAGTCTACATGCCTTTCCCATTTCCTTGGATTTTTTTGTGGTTTGAGTTCATCTTCCTCGTCTATCCTAAATCTCTTTATTAATTGTTCCTCCCTTTAGAATCTAAACATGCTTAAGTCTGCACTATATACAGAGGACATGTCAATCTTTTCTCATGGTGTCCACAGCCACACACAGGACTCCGATTATCAAAGCAGCAATCATTGTGTGCTGTTTCCAGGCCCTTGTTAGTACAATTGGGAAACGTCTCAGAAATGCCAAAGATTAAAATCACTATCTGTGCTTTCAAAGACAAGAAAGCTAATACTTGGAAAAATAATCCCAGGTCAACCAGAGGTGGAACTAGAATTTGAATTCATTTTAATCTGAATTATAGAAACCTACTGGTAGTATTGTTTCTACCCAGATATAGTTCTCACTCCCGATCAAGATTCTGAGTCATGCTGACTTGGTATTACACTTCAGCACATACCTCACTGCCCGCAGACCTTTGCTCCAACTCTCTCAGCAAGGACTGTAGTGGCTGCCTCGTGGTCTGTTTGGCTTAATATAGCAAAGGACTCATCCCTGACCGTCCTCTTTCTTGGATACCTCTCTCTAGGGACTTTTGTCCTCTCTCGCCATTTCAGTTTAGTTTGCTTTGGTGTCTGCTTCCTGCCGGCCCTTTTTGAAATACTGGGCTTGTAGGTTCTCATCCAATGCTCCTCTGTGTTCCGTTCGTGAGCTTCACAGAGTAGCATCTTCACATGGACTTATGGAGTCCCAGCATGCTCAGTGTTCACATATCCTTTCATCCATACCGCAAACCTCTTGATTCTAGATCTTTGCATCCTGTTACTCTCTAACTAACTGGATATGAGTACATGGGTACTGTATTACTTTTTTTTTTTTTTTTGACAGGGTCTCCCTAGCCCCAGCCTGTCTGGAACTCACTATGTAGACAAGGCTGGCCTCCATATCATAGAGATCTGCCTGCATCTGCCTCCTGAGTGCTGAGTGTGTGTGCCATCATGCCTGGCATTCTGTATCATATGTTTTATATGTACACTGTATTATATAGCTCAGCTGCACTTATTTATTTTTCACAGTTCTGGAGGCTGAGAAGCCAAAGATTAATGTGACCACAGACTTAGCATCTGGAAAAGCCAGGGTTCTTGTTTCTTCCTGGTTTTGTAAGGTTACTAATTCCCATGGTGGGGGTCTCACCCTCATGAGCTTCCCCTAAACCTAATCACCTCCCAAACACTTCGCCTCCAAATATTATCACATTAGAGTTCAAGGCTTCAGCATACAGATTTGAGAGGGTGCACAATATTCCACCCAGAGCTCATTATGCCAAACTGAATTCCTCATACTCATACTTCAACTGGGTGATGCAGCTAATTACCCAGAACTCCACCACTGAAAACCTGTCAGTTCCCACTGACTGTCTTCCTCTTCTGCTCGTCCCATCATACACACTCTCTCCCTTTTTCTTGTAGGCTGGTGGCCCATGTTTGGCGTTACTTCACCCCCAGGCAGCCTACATACATCCTCAGCCCTAATAACTCCCACACTCATTCCCTTCACTTCCCTCTCTTCCATTTTTCCACCCCTCTTCCCTGCCAGCCAACCTGGACCAATCCAGTGGCCAGTTCTGTCCATTCTGACACAGGGGCTGTGGAACAGCAGGCAGTGCCATGAAGGATCGGGGTGTCCAGATTTGAGTGCATGTGTGTCACTTGCTCCTCTTCTGCAAGTTCTTCATCACAGGGGTATTCCTGATTTTCCTCCACAGTTAAGCCCTACACCTATGCTCCTTCCCTCTGAGCACAAGACCTTGTGACAGAGACAAAGAAAAGAGACTTTCAGATAAAAGTTATTCATTCACTCACCAGCTCACCAAGTTTTCCTGAGGTGGCACATTCAGAGTCTGGAGACAAACATTAGGACCCACCTACAGTGACTTCTGGAAAGTATTTGACATCATTTCACTCCAGAATGGCGCATAGTATTTAGTGTTTCAGTTAAAGTGCTTTGGCAGGGAATATGAGACTGATCAGCAGACTGTTAATTTGGAAGACATTACACACACATACACACACACGTGCTTGTATATATATTATATATATATATATATGTATGTATATATGTGGACTGTGTATCCCATTGGCCTGTGAAGGCCATAGATTTCGATATTGTTTGCACTAAGTTGGCTGTTTCCTAGACTGGCTCCAATTAGATAGAAGGCAAGTCCTGGAAATGACCAGCAGGTCTTAATCATCTTGGCCCACTACAAACCACTTGTGGTAGTCACTGCATAGCAATCAGGACATTAACTAAGACGTATATGTGGACTGTGTATCCCATTGGCCTGTGAAGGCCATAGATTTCGATATTGTTTGCACTAAGTTGGCTGTTTCCTAGACTGGCTCCAATTAGATAGAAGGCAAGTCCTGGAAATGACCAGCAGGTCTTAATCATCTTGGCCCACTACAAACCACTTGTGGTAGTCACTGCATAGCAATCAGGACATTAACTAAGACGTGAATATACACATTATTAAAACACAACTCTGGCCTCTTGGGACCACTTAGTGTTATTGGGTAGTTATGCTTGGGACTCAGCAAGCACTGATTCACTCCATAACCATGGAGATTGCCGTTCTCTTCACAACCATGAAGGCATCATGAACTTATCTTCTTTGCAGAAAAGAAACGGGAAGCTGAACCTGTTTCTTATGGTCAGTAGCTAGTAGATTAGGGCTGAGTTGAAATTTAAATCCCAGCTCTCTTAGTCACTATAGCCTGGCTGAGAAGTTTTCAAATATTTTAAATATGCTTTAAAAAAATAGTCTCAATGATTTCCTTTTCCTCCTCTGGGGACTGTGTTTGGAGGCACTCAGAATGGTCTAGCCTCTAACAAAACTAGGCTGTCCTGGACCTCTGGTAACAGGATTGTTTACCAAGAAGGTTGGGAAAGCACCAAAAGCCACACGTGGTGTATGTCCAGACAGACATCAAGCGGTTCCTGCTGTGAGACCAAAAGTCCTTATGAGATTGTCCAAAACAAAACAAAACAAAACACCCACATCAGCAGGGCTATGGTGGTTCGACGTGTGCTGAATGTGTCCGCGACAGGAGCTGAAGGCACAAGCCCAGAGTCAGAAAGCGAAATAAACATGATTTCTAATTTTTTTTTTAAATAATAAATACCACAGTGTGTTCTATGAAAAAAAAAAAAAAAAGCCTCAAAATCAGGGGGCAGCCTGGATGCTCTGGAGAAAAGCTGTAGTAGCCAGGTGGCTGCGGGAAGCCCGAGTGCCAAGCGCGGTTGAGCCTCCTGCCCAGACGGTCACTGACTGGCTGGGAATGGACTCCAGTCCCTCTTGCCTATCACCGCCAGAGAGCAGCCTGGACGTGTGCACAGCCTGCTGGATTCCCGGGGTGGGAGCCCTGGAACGGCTTCTCTCCAACTATCCCATCCATCTTGTGCACCGGGGCATAACTGCCTTTAAGTGTCACTTCCCGTGTGCACACGGCGCCTACAGCTCCATCAGGGACCCCTCGCCTTTGTTTGACTCCCCATTTTCTAGCTTTCTGTGGAGCACGGCTTTTCATGAGTCTGATTTAACTCTGCCCAGGTGGGTTTCCCCGCTCAGGATCTCTCCCCTCCCGCTCATCCGCTGCCCCGGGTTCACCGTGTTTGGTTCCTCCCCCAGGTGCTGGCTGATAAGATCGGGGTGGGCTGCTCCCTGGTTCGAGGCGAGTACAGCCGAGCGTGGAACGAAGTGAAGTTGCTGAAGGAGGCTCGGAAGGGCGTGATCGGGAACCTACCCTCACCCGAGGAGTACATTGTGGACCTCATGTTCCACCCTGGGGCCCTGCTGAAGATGCGCAGCAGAGAGGCCGACCTCTACCGATTTCTCTAAGCCGGGGCTCAACCTGGGATTCTCTACAAGAAGGGCGCCAGTTGATTTGACTCCTTCAAATAAAAGTATTAGAAGTAGTGTATGTGTGTGTGTGTGTGTGTGTGTGTGTGTGTGTGTGTGTGTGTGTGTGTGTGAAAATAAGGAGCCACGGATGGGACTCTGAGGGGCTCCGGGCTCCAGGCCGAGGTGTTCAGGATCCACCTGAGTCAGACCCTCATGCAAGGTTATCACTTAGTGAGGCCAGCTCAGCCTCTTGCAGCTTAGGAATCATCAGCCAAGGCATGTAGCACCTGCTCTCGCCTGCTCTCGGTGACACTGCCCCCCTTCAGGTCCAGAATGAGACAGGTACACTTGGTTAAAGAAACTCCATGGATTTGTATGTGTTCAGTCCCCTCGCCTGGCTTTATCAAGATTTCTTTTTTTACATAAGTTTGGATTTATTCATTATGAGTATTTTGTGTGCATGAATGTAAGTACACTTGTGTCATGCAATGCCCACAGAGGCCAGAAGAGGGCGTTGGATCCCCTGGACTGGTGGTATGGATGGTTGTTCGCTGCCATGTGGGTGCTGGGAACTGAACCCAGGTCCTCTGCAAGAGCAGTCAGTGCTCTTTACCCACTGATCCATCTCCCCAGCCCTTTATTAAGATTTCAACAAATTACTTTCTAACTTCTTTGTTCATGTTTTCTTTTCCCTGGCTTATCATGAGGAGCACTGTTTAGGGGTTGGGGAGATGACTCAGTGGGTAAAGTGCTCACCTCACAAAGATGAGAACCTGAGTTCAGATCATCAGTACTCATCTTGATGGCCCAGGATAATGTCACATCTATAATCCCAGAGCCACAGAGGCAGATACAGGAAGGTACCTGGGGCTCCCTGGCTGACCAGGAAGCCTCATCTAATAGATGGTGAGCCTCCGGCCAGTGAGAACTTTGTCTCAAAAGATAAGGGGGACTACTCCTGATGAATGATGCCCAAGGTTAACCATCAGCCTCCTCATGCATGCATGCACATGCATGCACATACAACAGCACATTTAATCTAATATTGAGTCACCAAAATATTGTTTCACATTAGTCAATGCAAAAGCATAACTTTTACCTTAAAGGGGATTAGAGATAGTTTATTCTGGAGCCAAATGTAAATGACCTTGGCCCAGGAACACAGATTCAGGTTACCCCAAATCAAATCCAATACAGTAACAGTTTCTTTTCTTTTCTTTTCTTTTTTTTTTTTGGCTTTTTGAGACAGCGTCTCCCCACAGCCTCAGCTGACCTGGAACTCACTATGTAGACGAGGCTGGCGAGGCTGGCCTCGATCTCACAGAAATCCACCTGCCTCTGCCTCCTGAGTGCTGGGACTACAGGCGTGTGCCACCACACCCGGCTTATCATAAAGTTTTTATAGTAACAGAACAAAGAAAAGTCATTAATCAACTACACTGGTAGGTACATTCAGTAGGTGGGCCACAGAAAAGTGAGTGTCGGGGGGATGGATCTCACATACTATCTGATGACATTCTCATCCTTTTGGTTGGTGGGAACGATTTCTTCTTAAGTTAATAAATTCTGCTAGTCACAAGATGTTAAGTCAGAAACAGAGTGGCTATTTACTGGCTAAACTTAGCCTAAGCTAAATTGTAACCAGGCTCTGGATTGGCAATATTCCACACTCTCCACAGTCATTAAAGTGCTAATCAATTGGTCAGCCTTGCAGGAAGTTCAGTCCAAGTTGCAGGATTTTTCTGAGAACTTCTCATTCACAAATGTAACTTGAAAATTACATGATTTGGGGAGGAAACTAGACATATACAAACAGAGCAACTCTTGGCTAAGAAATGATGTTTCCAGGAGCCAGCACAAGAAACAGTATGTATATATACATACATATGTGAGTATTTATAAATCCACATTTCACATGATAAGACAAACAAGTAAGAGTAATACAATGACTCCTAGACAGGCTCTATGTCTGAAGTTGACCTGTATTGTTATTTTCCTAGAAAGTATTTTAAAATGATATTTGTTGTAGAAATTAGAGCTAAGACTATTTTAAAAAATCCAATCTATAGGGGCTAGGGAGATAGCTCAGCAGTTAAGAGCACTGGCTAATCTTGCAGAGGGTTCAGTTCCCAGTACCCACATGGTGGCTAACAACTGCCTGTAATTTCAATTTCAGGAGATCCAACACCCTCTTCTGGTCTCTGTGGGCATATGTGGTTCACTTACATACAAGCAGGCAAAACACTCATACACAAAATTTTTTTAATGAAAACAACAACAACAACCCAATCTGTGAAGCTGGGGAGGTGGGTAAGTTGGTAAGAAGGCTTTTTCTGCAAGCTTGAGGGCCGAAATTCTAATCTCCAACACTCAGGTGGGAAGCAGAGTGTGCCTGTGCAAGCCTGGAACTCCCAAGTTCTGAGTCTGGAGAAAGGCAGGTCCTGAGAGTTCACTGGCCAGCCAGCTTAACAAAAATGGTGATCTTCTGTTCAGTGAGAAACCCTGTCTCTAGGCAGTGTAGGGGTGCACGACAGGACCCCTCCCCTGAATGACAGAGGAAGACCCCCAGGCTCCATCCCTCCCCCTTTGCCCTCCCCCTCTGTCCCAGTGATAAACCAATTTCACCAAACTGCAGACTGGGAGAGCAGTGAGTTTATTGGGCTTACTTACAGAGCAGTAGGTGAGGGTTTACTTACAGAAGTGTGGGCATTCCTCCCAGGTCCCACATGAAAGTCTTCATCCATGCATAATCCTCACCTCAAAGGGGTTAAGAGATAGTTTATTCTGGAGTCAAATATGAGTGACCATGGCCTGGGAACACAGATACAGGTTACCCCAAATTCCGTGCACCAATGTGGTAACAGCTTCATGAAGTTTTTATAGTGATAGAACAAAGAAAAGTCATAAAAGACAACTTTGGTGGAAACAGTAAGTAGGTAGACACAGCAAAAGAGAAATTTCAACTACAGGCCTCAGATGCTGTCTGATGGCATTCTTAGCCTTTTGATTGGTGGGAACTGTTAAGTTAATACATTGTTACTCATAAGAAGGTTAAATCAGAAACAGAGATAAGCAAGGAGTGGCTATTTATGGCTAAATAGAGCCTAGATAAAATGTAAACATTGGATCTGCAACATTCCAAACTCTACACAGTCACTGAAGTTGGTTAGCTTAGTTCAAAATACAGAATTTTTCTGGGAACTTTTGTTCACAATGTGACTTCCCCACAGTTGCACAAAATAGTGGGTGAGCCTCCAAATGGACTTCCTCACCTTATATACCCTTAACTCTTCCCCCTCATGCAACCAGGGCCTGGCCTGACCCATGTCTCTCCCTGTCCTGCCTTCCTTGCAGAAGTGTGCAGTCAGCAGGTTTAGCTGTGACGCTCCTAGGCAAGCTTGGGAAGATGGCACGTGTCCACAGTTTGTTTTCGAGAGGACAGTCCTAAGAATTAACATCAAAGTGCAGCAAGCAGGACACTCACCCACTGGAAGCAGTGGAGGTTGAGAAGAGAGTGCAACCTTGGATGAATGAGACACCAGGGATGAAAAGGATTGTGGTCTGTAGACATAAGGGTGGAGCTGAACTTATACTGTACTTCTCCAAAGAAACTGGAGAATCCATTTTGAATAAATTATGGGTGTGGCCTGATGGGGTGGGAGGTGGGCGGGTATGGTAGGAGGGAGAAACAGGGTTCCAGAGTTAGTTCCATTAGCACAGGCTGAGGGGACAGGAGAGCTCCATCTGCACAGTTCTGGGAGACAGATGGTTCTAATAGATAGCTGGGGGGTGTGGGGGGGGGGGACTCTTAAAAGCTTATTTTAAGAGTTGGGCTTTTACATTCTTCAGAATAGTTGTAATGTTGCTGTGATTAATAATGCCCCTAACATACAATCTGTAATTTTAAAGCATGTAATTTTTTATCTCAGAATTAACTTCTTTATTTTCCAGTGTTATGGCAAATCGTCCTTATCATGCAATTTAATGAATTGGAGTATAGATTATAGGACACAAACCCATCTCAGTATTTTCAAGCCTGTTTTGATCCAGAAAACATTTCAAATGGCTTACAATGATGTATAAAGTGTCACAAGAGGAAAGCAAATGAAAAACAGAAAGGTGAGGAAGTTCAAGGCAAGAAATAAAAGCATCCATGGAAATGACAGGAGAAAATCTGACCCAGTTCTCTAGTGATGAGGGAAGTGCCCTGTCATGTGATTAGATCAGGGTCTGCAGCTAACAGCACAGGGGAGTTTCTCAGAAGGAACAAAGACCAGGAGGATTTCTCATTGAAAGCTTTGCAGAGGCAGTGAGATGTAATGTAAGAGAAAACCAGCTTCCTACTAAGTTCTGAAAAAAAAATTCATAAGCCAATGTCCTGACCTCATAGTAGAATTAGATAACAGCTCCACATGGAGCCCTTACGACAAGGCCCAGATGGGTACCATACTATTAATCTGGTTCCTGCTAGAGACATTTCTAGTTGGTTTGTTTCTTGTATCTTCTAGACAATTCCATGTCATGTTCCTCTCAGGTTCTTGGTAATTATTGAACAGAAGTAATTTTAAACTCTATTCTTAGGTAGGTCTTTGACATGAACCATTATCAAGTTTAGCGATCAGCCAATTACATAAACTAATTTGTAGTGGAAATATTGAAATCGAAATACCTAGAGATAAATTTATTTACTTATATGTATGAGTGTTTTGCATGCATGTATGCATGTGCATCACACGTATGCCTGGTACCTGTGGAGGCCAGAAGTGTGTCAGATTCCCTGGAACTGGAGTTATAGGTGTTTGTGAGCTACCATGTAGGTTCTGGGAACCAAACCTGCCATCCTTTCCAAAAGCAGCAAGTGCTCTTAACCACTGAGCCGTTGTCTCTCGACTCCCCCTAGAAATGGATTTAATAAGAAATACGCAAGAGAAACAAAATGTTAATGGAAACACAGAAAGAACATGTTCTTTGCTGGGAAACTCAGTAGTATGAAGATCTTGGGGCTTCCTGTAATAACACACAAGCAGTGTGTTATTCCATTAGAACCCCAGCACATCTTTTCTGGGCTTGACAGGAGAATTCATCTAGAAAAATGAATGTGTATGAATATCAACAGTATTTTTGAAATAGAATAATAAAGAGGAAGTGGCATTATGCTAAAAGCCAACAAAACCTGAAGTATTAAAACACCAGACATAGATAGTAGGTAGGATTTGCAATTATAAACGTAGCTTATTTTTCTAGTGGGAAAGTGACAGCCTATTCAATAAACGGTATTAGAAAAACTATAGCCTTAGCAAAGGAGACCTTTTCTGTACACAACAGGAAAAAGTAGGAGTCATTAAGGAATATATGTAACAGCTTTAATTTATAAGATTTTTAAATTCTTCACAGCAAAATGCACTGTAAATAAAATTACAGACAGGGAAAAGCCTGTGGCATATGTAACAGGTAAAATGTAAATGTTCTTAATAAACAAAGATCTTTTATAAATCACTAACAAAAGACAATCCATTTGGAAAATAGAAGAAACAAATGCACATTTCTACCATGATAACAAGTAATCCCCTGATTCCAATAGTTTAAGTTAAAAGTCTTTAATGAGACAGCATGTCAGACATAAATCAATAGAAAGGCTCTGCTGCACACAGTTGTGCAAGGTCCCAGGCTAACAGAAACCTGCTCCAGCACAGATATGGTTTGACTCCTTGATTCCTGTGCTAGATGTTTGGTCCCTAATGTAATGGTATCAAACAGTGGCGGGTCCTAAAAGAGATGGAGCCTAGGGTCCTAAAAGAGATGGGTCCTAAGGTCAGGAAGCAATTGACACTGGTCTAGTGGAATGAGTTAAGGCTCACAGAGTGGATCAGCTTCATCTAGAGCAGATTGTTATGAAAGAACAAGCATGTCCAGTCTTCCCCACACGCATGCTCCTGCTGTGTGATGCTATATTACCATGTTGCCACAGCCTGGCAGCCCTCTCCAGATGCGGATGCCATGCTGCTCAGATTTTCTAGCCACCAAAATCATGAGCTGCATAAATCTTCCATCACTCAACCTCATGCATATGCCAAGTCAGAGGTTACTTGGAACCAGGTATTTTGTTCCAGTGACCGAGAAAGGAATGATGATACAAAACCTCTCATTTTGTAGCTGTGCCTCCTGGGATATGTGGGCATCTCCATCGTTGTAGAGGGAGAGGAAGTTTGTGAGGAGTTAGGGCTTTGGTCAGCACAGCATGTAACTCAGTCAAAGCAAGACCTGGAAATAGTGGGCTGAAGTCTAAAACCACAGATTTGGAGGAGATAATTGGCTTTAAGAGATTTGCTTCAGCATGCCTCCTTTTGTGATATTCTATAAGATCTTCAGTGAGTATCTTTAAAAAATCCTGGCAACTATTGCTGCTGGGCTTTTATTTATTTACTTATTTATTTATTTGCTCATTTATTTTCATATATATGATGTTTTCTATGTGTATGTAAATGCATCACATGTGTGTAACCCACAGAGGTCACAAAAGGATGTCGGATCCCTTGGCAATGAGGTTACAGATGATTGTTAGAGGCCATGTGGGTACTGGAAATTGAACCCGGGTCCCCTGGAAGAGCAGCTAGTGTTCTAAACCACTGAGTCATCTCTCTATCTCCTGTTGGATAACTTTGAAAAGATTAATGTATTGTAGCTTGTAGTTATGATTCTGACAGAGTCAAAAACTAGAGTTTTACTTCTGACGTTCAAAATCTCCCATTAAAATTCATATCCAACTTTAGAAATAGCCATGCCAGGTGGAGAAATGGACAGATAAAGGCTGGGCATGGTGGCTCACATGTGTAACCCCAGCACTCCAGTGCTCCAAGGGAAACATGGGACTACAGAAGGATATCTTGTCTTAAAAACAAACAAACAACAACAAAGGAAAGAAAGGAAGGGCGGAGGGACAGATAGAGGAAGGGGGAGGGAGGAAAGAAATGGGCAGTTAAACAGAATCGTCCACACCAGCTTTCCGCTGCCACAGGAGGCTTGGAGCTGTCACTACTCTGTAAGTGAACTCTACCAGTTTCAGATGGATTCTTGTCTTGGTAAAGAGGAATGTGTCGTCATCTATGAGAAATGGCTTTCTAGACACTCAGAGTAATACAGAAAGTCAAATGGATACTGACCCTTTCTTTCTGTTGAGGCAGAACACTTATAAATCATCACTGGCTTCTCAACAGGAGGCCGCACAGGGTTCATCTGACGAAACCAGTCATCTGGGGATGAGCCGCAGTGTTTCATGAGATGGTGCATTCAGAGCTACTCAGAGAAAGTGAAATCTATACACAGATTGATCTTATATTCAATGGAAACTTGACTAAGGACTTTGTAAAAAATTACCACTATTTTTGGTATATTTGTACAGCAATGGAATAGTATCCAGTCACACATTTAGGGCTTAGAGGTTTTGAGCTTTTGTTTATTTTATTGATTGATTGATTGATTGATTGGTATTTAGAGACAGTGTCTGGCTCCATAGCCCAGAAATCACAATCCTCCTGCCTCTACCTCTTGAGCTTTGCACTACCCTGCTGGGCTCAGGGTTTAGTATTTAAAGGTACAATTCTTTATTTAAAAATCACTTCAATGTTATAATAGGTTATCAGCTAAAGCACGGCTTAAGCTTTTAATTAAGAAGCTTGAGATATAATGAGTTTAGTAAGCAGTGTGGACTTTCACCTAAGGACAATCACCAAACTGTTGGTGTGATAATTAATAAAGCAAACTCAGAGCTAATACAGTACAAAGAGAACAGCAGGGGCAACAAAACTATACCACGAACCACGCTTTTAACAATCCAGCACTGCTGGAGAAGGCAAAAGCATTCATTGTAGTGACTCTATGCATTTGGTAAACCTTTCTTATCGAGAGGCAGCACAGTAACAATACTTAACGTTCACACTGGAATCAGAACTTGGTTTAGTTCTGTCTCTGTCTTTCCCAAGCTGTGTGATCTTGAAGAAAAATCACTTAACCTCTCAAGTCCCTCAGTTTTTGCCCCCGAAAAATAATGAATTATTACTATTATTTATAATAAAATTGTCAATAATTACAGCAAAGTTTACACATTGTTTACTGCATGCCAGATGCTATTCTCTATAGTTTTAATTCCTCTAGAAATATCTATGCTGTAATCCACAGTTAGCACAAGAGGAAACTGAGGCACAGAGAGTTTTAGTCAATGACCCAGGACTGCTCAGTGAGTACGGGGCAAGGCTTTGAACCTGAGTTTCATTTGTCTCTGTAGGTGACTCTCTGAACCTCTGTGTGCCATGGTAATGCTGCGGGATCAGACACCGTAGACCATGGAAATGATGTGGAGTGGGGATAGGTGGGTGTGCAGTGTGTGTGTGTGTGTGTGTGTGTGTGCGCAGATCTTTGTGTTCACATAATGTTGCATTCTGGTTGTCTTTAACATCCTCTTTTACAGGGATTTTTCATTCTCTTTGTGTTTCTGTTCCTTTTGACTCCTGCATGAAGCCAGATGGTAACAATTTTAGAGTCTGTGGGCCACACTCAGCTCTGCCATTGCAGAGCAAGGGAGTCACAGCAGCCCAACAGCAAAACTTTACTGAGGAAACACATGCGGACCAGATTTGGCTTGTACTAAGACTCGCTTTAGACAATGAGCAATTGGAGGGTCTGGACATGGAAAGAGCTTTGCTTTACTGAGCAAGTCTTGGGTGACATAGCTAGGCATCTGGGAGGCCCTTAGTCTTGGTGTCTAAGCTATAAGGTGGATCCACTCCATGTTAACGCAGTGGATGCCCCAGGAGACACTGTACTTGTCAATAAGGGTGAGGACACGTCGGAGCTGCCTCGTGTCTGCTGTGCTGTCAGAGATTGAGGGGGCTGTGCCTGTACATGACTTGCAGGTGAACTGCCAGACCTCTACAGCAGCTGCTCAAAGACAGGATACCTGAGACAGAGGACTCCATTACTCATGTCAAATCCAATAGCCCAAAGACTTAGCCTTCAACAGAAAATGTCCCCACAGGCCCGAGTGCTACAGCCTAGGTCCCCAGGTGCTGGCACTATTTGGAGACATTGTGGGAACTTTAGGATGTAGGCTTGGCTGGAGGAAGTGGATTGCTGGGATTTCTTGTTCCTGGTCACTTCCTGTCTCCTTTCCTCAGCTTCCTGTTACCAGGAGATGAAAGTTTCTCATGCTATCTTGTCCTTGTGCCATGATGCTCTGCCCAAGCACACAGTGAAAGGATGGTAGCTAACACCCTCTACAACTGGGAGCAGAAAGAAGGCTTCCATCTTCATTTGTTCAGTTGTTCCCTTGGGTGTTTTGTACACAGTGATTAAAAGCTAAGTGATACATGGAGCCAGCCGATTGGAGACAATCTGTACTCTTCAGGTGGCATGGGGGCAATGTGGCGCCCAGGCAGAGGTTTACTGGGCAGCAGCTTGTACTCAAAATCCAGATAGACAGTGAAGGAGACCCTATCTCCATCTTTCAAGAGTGAATCACTAAAGAACTTGACAAAAACATTCAACAAAGAGCCTCAAGTAGGATTTGCAGAAACGATGGTGTGCCGGGGAGAACTGCCTGTAGCTCTGTCAGAGCTGAATGGACAAGCTTCAGAATTTCTCAACCACAAGACAGAACTGGGTGATACAGGGTTATGTGAATGTCTCCAAGCCCACATTCTTTAAGTGTAAATATTTGTACATGTAAGTGTCTTGCTTTCCCCATCTCTGTAGTAGCGATATTCGTTACCTTCTCATCACTGTGACCAAATACCTACAAGAAGTAACTTAAGGGAGGAAGGTTTGTTTTGGCTCATGGTTTGAGAGTACAATACATCATGGTAGGGAAGGACAGGGAGCATGGCTGAACTACAAGCAATCCAGTTCCTTCATCAAGGCCCCACTTCCTAAAGGTTCTACAACCTCCAAAAATGGCACTACCAGCTGGGGACCAAGTGTTAAACACATGAACCTGTGGGGGGACATTCCTCCCTGGAACCATAACAGTGGAGACTGAATAGCAGTAACCATGTCACACAGTCACTCTTGGATCACAGAACCCAAAAGAAAATCAGATCAACTTAGAATTTTAATAGTTATTGAGTGCTGGAGCAATGGCTCAGCTGTTAAGAGCATTTGCTATTCTTACAGAGGATCGAGTTTCAGTTCCCAGCACCCACATGGCAGCTCACAACCCCCTATAGCTCCAGTTCCAGGGTTTTGACATCCTCTTCTGGCCTCCTCAGGCACATGCACACACATGCTGTACATACATACACTCAGGCGCACACACACACATACATTAGAAATGAATAAAAATTTTAAAAAGAGCTTCATCATACACAAGAGAAAGGAGTTCAAGGGCTAAAAGTACAGTTCAGTGACAGATCATGGCTTAGCTCAAAGCCTGAGCTCCACCCACAGTACCCCAGATACCTAAACAAAACAAAGCAAAAAGAATAGTTCACAAACTGGGCAACATTAGCTTCAATTCATAGCAGTCAAGTATGACTTATAAAGGAGGAAATATTTTTGTCTTTCTGGTGATTGGCTGCCTCATATTCTTATTTTTCAAGCAAACAGCTGTCTTAAGCTGATTTGCCTGTAGCTGATTGGTTGAAGTTCATTGAATGTGATGGCAATGAGTCTCTGCTTGGTCAAATTTTAGTCAGCCTTCTGAGCCCCCCTCCAGGGCCATCTGTGTGCTTTCTTATAAAATCCAGTTTCAGCACAGAACCCTGCTGTATTTTTTTCATTGCTGTGACAAAATTCTTAAGAGCAACTTAAGAATCTATTTTGATTCATGGTTTAAGCAAGGGTATAATCCATCATGGTGGGGAATTTGAGGCAGCACCAACATGGGGCAAAAGCAGACAGTAAGTGGGACCAGGCTGGAAAATTTCAAGGCTTGCTTCCCAGTGACCCACTTCATTTAGTAGGTTCTTCCTCCTAAAGATTCCACAACCTTTCAAAACGGCACTGCCTGCTAGGAACCAAATGTTCAGACACTGGAGCCTAAGAGGACATTTCATATCCAAACCACACCTCCTAAGTCACTTTGAAAAGAACTCCACCCTTGGGCTGGAGAGTGGTTGGCTCAGTGGTTAAGAGAATTTGCCGTGCTTCCAGAGACCCTAGGTTCAATTCCCAGGACCCACATCTGGTGCTTCACGAACACCTGTCACTGTAGCTTCAGGAGATCTGATGCCCTCTTCTGGCCTCTGCAGGCACTGTGCTCACATATACAAACCCAGACTCACACACACATACATGTAATTAAAAATATAAAAAAATAAAATCTTAAAAAAAAGAAGAACATCTGACCATCTTCAATATATAATCAGGGTCCCTGTCCTGGCACCATCCCCAGAGGGATTGCTGACTATCCTAGCCTGCCATCAACAAGAATTCTGTTGACTACTATCTCTTACTAGCTTTCCATCGACTGCTCCCACCACCCCCAGCCTGCTCTTTAGCCGTAGCCTACCCTGGCACTGCCGTCTCTCTCTGCTGCGGATCATACTGCAGCAGCTCTGCTCCAGTCCCATTGCTCTTGAGTGGAGTCTTTCTGGCTACATTTCAGCTGAACCACTCACTAGACATTCTAACAATGATGTTAAGGACAGTGATCTTTGTGCTTTGTTTATAGTTAGTTTTTCAAGAAGTCAGGATTATTTCTGTTTTTGGTAGCTGGTGATAGGTGGGTGGTTGGCCTCTCTGTGTAATTTATACTCCATTTTTATCTCTCTTTGTTAATGGCAGTAACCATTTGATGACTGTTAGTTATCTCTAACAATCTTTAGTCTCTCCCAATGAGATGTGAAGCATTTCCAGTCCAGTATATACTTTTTTTTTTTTTTGGAGATCTCTGTCCTCTGGCCATGACATGGCATTGCAGTCTGAAATCACAGCAGTTATGATTAAACCACATGAGACCATCACTAGATCAGGCCCATTAACATTTCCTCAAGGAGGGGCTGGAGAGATGGCTCAGTGGTTGAGTCCTGGCTGCTCTTGCAGAGGACCTGGGTTCCATTCCTAGCACCCACATGGTGGCTAACAACCATCCATAACTCCAGTCCCAGGGGATCTGATGCCCTCTTCTGGGCATTGCATGACACGAGTGCACTTACACACATGCAGGCATGACACTTACATTTATAAAATAAAAATAAATAAAAAATAATTTTAGAAAAAATTATTTGTGAGCCTGTGATAAGTTTGAGTCCATGTTAACCTGACAACAATGCATACAGCTCCATGTTGGCTGAGGTCTTCCCATCACTCAGAATGTGGCAAGGACCTCACCCCATCTTCCCAGCCCCAGTAAGCAACACCACCCTTCGTACACAACAAGGCCCAATGTCTAGGACTGACCTCAGAGTAGAGAGTTGAGGATCATCAATTTCTTCTTCAGCATGTACTAGTCAGTCTTCAGATGCTGTGACAGAAATACCTGAAATGATCCACTTGTAAAGAGGAAATTTATTTTGACTCATTATTTAGAAGTTTCAGTCTGTGGTTGGCTGGCTACATTCATGAGGGCCTGTGGTTCAACAGAGGGAGCTTGTGGTAGAGCAAAGCTGCCCAGCTCATGGGGTCCCAGAAACAAATGACAAAGGAAGGAAGTGTCTTGGATTCCCAATATCCCCTTCAAGGCCACCCTTCCTTCCACAGGACCCCAGTGCCCAAGGTTCTACTACCTCCTTTGGCAACACAGGCTGGAGACCACACCTTTACACATGGGCCTCTGGGGGACACTTCAGACCCATAGTGTGACACGGCCCTGGGTAGAGCCCCCAAACCCTGCAGTCAGACTGTGGTTGTCTTGAGAAAGCCCCGTTCATTTCGCACCAGAGCAGCTGGCACGAATGGAATCAAGGGCTTCTAATCACACTGATGAGAGCGTCTGAAACAAACAGTACAGCTCTCTCTCTGCTTTTGGAGCCCGTTAGTTTATTTATAGGTTCCTTTCTTTGAAAATTCAGAGCCAATGTCCATCTTTCCTTTTGATTCCTGTCTTCAGTTTTAGAGAAATTCTAAAGAACACAGGCCAGTGCATTAGAACTGCTTTATCAAGTCATTCAACTGCTTGCTCACTGTTAGTGATGGTCTGCACACACAGTTTTCTAGTTGTGTGACTTCATTTCTTTAGCTACCCAGAAAATGATTTTTAAGCTTCATTTTATCAATAAAAATGAGAGAAACAAGAGTAATAAGGGGACTGGTTCCTTAGACTATTTAAAAAAAAAAAACAAAACAAAACAGAAAACCCATGCAATTACTCCCTTAAGAAGTGGGAAGAGAGGAAAACTTAACCATTTAAAGACACTGAGGTGGTTTGCTCTGTGTAGTTGTTATTTTGCCTAGGCAAATAAAGCAATAATAAAATAAAATTAAAAGGGAGTAAAAAGGGCTGGGTATGCAGTTTAATGTGGAACATGAACTTTGCATGTATGTAAGGCCTTGGGTTTGATCCCAGCAGTTTTCCCCCAAAAAGAAGAGAGAAAAAAAGGAAAGGATCTAAAAAGTGCTAGGGACAGACTTGAGAGTTCCACTCAGAAGGGACCATCTGTGATCCGTGATGGTTAGTGGGTTTTAAAAATTATTATGGGCTGGGCATGGTGCCACACGCCTTTAATCCCAGCACTCGAGAGGCAGAGACAGGCAGGTCTCTGTGAGTTCAAGGCCAGCCTGGTCTACATAGTGAGTTCCAGGACAGCTGGGGCTACAGGGAGACCCTGTCTCAAGAAGACAAAAAAAACCCCACAAAATTATTATTATTATGTGCTTGTGTCCTTGGACGTCAGAGGACAACTTGTAAGAGTCAGTTCTCTCCTTTTACCGTGTGGGTTCCAGGGGTCAAAAAGCTGTCTGGTTTGTCAGCAAGCACTTTTGTCCATTGAGCTGGGCATATGCAATTCACTGTCCTCTTTTTCTGATTGCAGACAGATGACCACCTGCTTCCTTGGTTCCCCGACCATGCTGTGCTTTACCCTTGAACCCCGAGTTGCTTTTGTCAAAGTATGTGCTCTATAGCTTCAGTTGTCAGCATGACACACCTAGGAAGAGGCAACCTCAATTGAGGCATTTCCTCCATGAGGTTGGCCTTTGGAGATGTCTGTGAGGCATTTTCTTAATCTCTTGCTGATGGATGTGCGAAGACCCAGATCACTGTGGGCAGTGCCAGCCCTCGGCAGGTGGTCCTAGATTGTATAAGGAAACTGAGCATAGGCCAGAGGAGCAAGCCAGTAAGCAGTGTTCCTCCATGGTCTCTGCTTCAGTTCCTGCCTGACTTCCTTCAAAGATGGACTGTACCTTGGAAGTGGAAGATGCAATAAACCCTTTCCTCCCCAAGTTGCTTCTGGTCATGGTGTTTGTTTACTACAGCAATAGAGAAACCAAACTAATACAAAGTATTTTTAGCAACAGAAAAGAAAAGACACCCTCTGAAGTCCCTGCTAGCAGCAGGCTTCATGGAGTATCACAGGACTCAGCCACACTCAGGAGTGTGAAGCCTACCCTGTGCCCCAAAAGCTATGACTACCAGATATATGAACAATGGAGAGTTAAAAACACTCACAGAATAACTAAATCCTGCCGTCTCACACAAGTTCTTTACAAGACAGGTGCCCCGAAATGAGGAAGGCCTGGTTCAGTCCTTTAACCTTGACCATCTGAGTCCTTTTAGCCCCTCAGGCTATTGAGATCATCATAAAACACCAGGCTTCCATTGAGAAAAAAATTACGTGTATACGTATGTGTGTGTCTGTATGGGGGTATGTGCCCAAGTGCAGGTCCCTGCAAAAGCCAGAAGAGGGTGTTAGATCCCCTGGAGCTGGAGTTAGAGGCCATTGTGAGTTGGACATGGGTTCTGGGAGTCAAACTCAGATCCTCTGCAAGAGCAACACAAGCTCTTTAACTACTGAGTCATCTCCCCAGCCACAGGTTTGCATACTTTTCAGTCTTAAAAAGCTGGGTTGGGAATGGCAGCCCTACGGGAATTTCCAACCCAGAATCTCCATGGAAGTCCAGGAGAGAAGCCACATCCTGCCCTCTGTCACTGACAACTTCAGAGCCTTCAGGGCCAGAAACCTGGGAGGGAACGCACAGGTGGCAGCTCTCCCAAAGATGGTTCAACCATATTTCACATATAGGTGAGGACACCATGTAGAATGAACACAGATGCCTATGGACAGAGCATGGAGATAAGTGTTCACAGAAAAGTGCACAAGGATCTACACCATAGTTTGTTCACATGTGACACAGGAGTTCTGTTTTCTATAACTAATAACCACTGTAGCAAAACTGTGAGTAAAATGAAGGTACACTTGAGTATGAGATAAAATGGAATTGTAGAAAAGATACAAAATAGCTTTATTTGGGATCATGATAATTATTCTTTCTCAGCCTCTTTGTTCAAAATTCTCATGTGGTTGATGGGTGGTATCAAGTCCAAATCCAAAAAAAATGAACATAAATATAACATTTGTTCTTAAACAGAGAAAAAAAAATAGAAGGATATTGGCACATGTGTCAAGAAGGAAATGTCCCTCTACCCTCAGGTTCAGTGATCGGGATCCTTCAAATTAAACTGAGCAAAGATAGTATAGCAAGAGGAAAGATTAATTGATCAATTTAGTCATGCAGGTAAGTGTGATCACAGAAAAATGTGACCTAATGAAGTGCTTAGAATGGGGGCTCACCAGCCATCTCAATGGAGAAGGGGGAATGGAAGAAGGGCACTTGGAGAAAACAAGCTTTTGAAAAGATGAATGGGTCCCGGGGAAGAGACTGGGAGAGGGGATGGTTTTGTAATAAGGTCTAAGTAAGTGTGGTGTTGACCTCTAATCTCCAGGGGTGACTCGGTCTCCCCAGGTTGCCTCTGGGGACAGTACTCATGATGCTCCAGTCATTTTCAGTTCTCCCAGGAGGCTCTGCCTGCAGGCACATGGAGGCTTCAGGAGCTGTGCCTTCTCCTTGAGGTAATTTCTCTGCTATAATACCATATTCTGGACCCTTCAGCCTCAAATTATCTTCCTGGGTCAGACTAACTTACAAATCTTTGTTTGGATTAATGTTTTAATAGCTGTACTTAGCCTTGGATATGGGATTGTTCCTCAGTACTTTTAAACATTGGAACCATGTGGCCTGGATAGATGGCTCAGTGGTTAAGAGTACTGAATGCTCTTTCAGAGGACCTGGTCCTGATCCCACCCTACTCTTGGTGGCTAACAACAGTTAATTCCAGTTCCAGGGGATCGGATGCCGTATTTTGGTCTCTGCAGGCACTGCATGACACAGGTGCACTTTCATTTATGTAGGCAAAATACATGCATATAAATTAAAAATCCAAAAAAAATTTTTAATTGGAACCAAACTTTTTAAGTGAGTATCTATTTGAATGAAAAAGACAATGAAAATGCATATCCTAGAAAATGTGAGCTCCACATTGTGCTGCATAGCATGACTCAAGGATGATGTGAGCTTTCAATTTTTATCATTCCAGTTTCACTCCATGCTGATGAGGGGACAGATGATTTGGTTGGCTACCTTCTGTCCTTTTTTATTTATGCCATTTGGATATTTAATCACTGCAGTCCTTGGGCCTCAAATATATTTAATAGTTTCACATATACCTGATGGCATGCATGGTGGTTTGAATGAGAAAGTAGCTGAACACTTTGTCCCCAGCTGGTGGCGCTGTTTGAGGGAGGTCCCAGATGTTTAGAAGGTTGAGCCTTGCTGGAGGAAGTGCCACTGGGGGAGGGTTTTGGGAGGTCGTAACATTGTCCCACTTCCGGTTCATGTTTGCAGTTGAAGACATTCTTGGGATACAGGTGTGTCACTTCACAAGGAACAATCCCAGTTACTTCCTTTGGTAGGCTAGTGTCACTCATTCCTGTTTCACAATTACAGACGTAAAGTATTAGTACGTTATTACAATGAACATAGTGCTGGAAAGGTATTTCATTATAATGACTCTGGGACACATCAGCATGAGGATGTGAGCAGTCTTTGAAATGACCTTCCTTGGCAGGCAGTGCACTAGCTCTCGGCTGCCAGTCCCAAACATCCCAGTTCACATCCTGACTGATGGGGATGTAGCCTCAGGCAAGTCACTCCTTGGCCCTCATTTCTATGCCTGAAAGGTGATAGTAACAACTCCATTTTCCTGAGGATTGTGTGGATGGACTCACAGTCAGTGGTAGGAATGGTGCCTGGTCTAGAGGATTTTTTAAGTGTTTTCTCCCTCAGCCCATTCATTCATCTTCTTAGTCAGAAAGATAAAGGGGACTCCGCAGAAGGAACAGTGGGCACATTCCACAGCTTCTTCCGTTTAGACAGGGCTAGTGGGATGTCAAGAGAGCAGAAGAAACCACCCTCCTGACCGGTAACTGGAGCCTCACACAGCCTGTGTGGTGGGCTGTGGTGAGGACAGATGTGTTCTCTAACAGGGCTCAGAACACCACACCCCCAAATGCAGCACTTTGACAGGTTGAATATTTTCAGCTGAAGGAATTTAAGAAAATGACAGGAAGGAAGCTCTCTGACCTTTCCTGAAGCAGGTCATGAGACCTTCGCTGGGAATGTTACAGCAGCAAAAGAGGCCCCTTAAGAAAAACTGGTCAAGAGAATTTAAAAAAAAAATAATAATCTCTGGCCTGAGTGGAGACTTGACACTACATTTTTTCTGGATCAGTCACCTGGCTCAGGAACCACCCCTGGAAAGACGGAGTCCCCTTAAGTCACTCTAAAGAGAGGGGTGGAATACCTAGTGTGTTACTGAGATGGTGAACTTTTCCTGCCTGGAATTCCTGCCCCTAGTGCAGGTGCTTATGGACAGGGTCCTACACATGTGGCTTCCCATAGGTCTGCCTGCTTTTCTGAATCCTTCACAGAAGCCTAACCTCTCCTTTCCCTCTTTCCCTGCCTCCCTTCTAAGCATGCTTTCCCTAATGCTCTGGAGTGCCACAGCATTTTGGGTTTCTTTACTCTTTCTCTAAAGCTCCCCTCCCCAAGCTCGTCCACCATGTGGCTGACCCCCATGCCAGCTCTCAACCACATGACGTTTCTCTTTCTCTCCTCATTCTCCTTTTGTGGGCAACTGCTGAGATTTACCATTTGTTTGTCTTGAGGATTTTTCTTTTAAACGCTAATAAAGTTGTCCTAAAACTTCATTTGAGTCCACTCTTAAACTCTTTTATTAATGACACAAGAGCCCCAAGAGGGGACCCTGTTTTCCCCCTGTATCAGGAGGAGCTCCCCTATGTTAGTCAGTTTCCCATGCTGTGATAAAATGCCTGAGAAACCAACTTAAAGAAGGAAGCATTTACCTTGGTTCATGGTTTCAGAAGTTTCAGTCATTTGTTATTTGGCTTTGAGAAAGAGGGAGGAGGGAGGGAGGGAGGAGAGGAGAGAGGGGCAGAGGTCTTAATATCTCAATATCTCCTTCAAGGTCCCCCAGTGATGGTACTGTCTTCTACCAGGCCCAGTCTCTTACAGGTGCCACTTCCTTCCAATAGCATCATCATCTGGGAACCAAGCTTTTAACACATGGGGGACACTTGAGATCCAAACTGCAACTCCTTCAGTATCCAGAAGAAATGAGTTTTATTTAACTCTGAGGGTGGCCAGGAAGAGTCTGCATGTGCAAGCCCAGTTCCCTGTGGTGCCCACCTGTCTATGACCCAAGGCTGTCTCCCAGGTTTTCTCTCCTCATCAGACCTGCTATAAAAACACCCAAGCTCAGTGCTTCTTTGGTCCTTGTTTCCCTATGAAGGTTCCAATGTCATGTAAAACTTACTTTAAATAGATTCCTGTTTTCCTCTTGATAATTTGGCTTTTGATCATCTAATTGGACAGACTAAAGCCAGTGAATCTGTCAGGTGAGTAGAAGGAACATTTTCCCCTTCCTCTATATCTCCCAGCTTTCTGTCTCCTTGTAAGGGTAAGGTGGGGTATGACAGGGTTTGGGGCCAGAACCTTTAAACTCAAAGGCAAAAGAGAAGCCAGGAAGAGTCAATGTTTCCAGACAACAGCTGGACTTCCTAGGAATTCAAGCATTGCTAATGGCCAACAGGGGGGTGTCTTTCAGATTTTGCTCGAGATTTAGAAGGTATTGTGTTACATGGTATTAAGTTACATGGGATGGGTGAAGCTAGCCTTCCAACTCACCTTCCTCCTCCTTTTCCAGGCCCTGTCCTGCCCCATTTGTTCCATGGATATCTACTCAGACAGAGCTGGCTCTCTGAGGCATCTATTCCAAGGCCTAGGCTATGCAGCAATATCTTGTCTCAAAGACCAGAAAGAGAGGAGAGGAAGGGAGAAGAGATGAGGGGAAGGAAGGAGAGAGAGATCATTGTAGATCGTACCAAGAAATGTGGCAGAAAAGGAAGGGTTTTTCTGTCACAGAAAAATTCACGTTGCTTCTGTTCTTGTTTGTTTTGTTGTGATGCTGAGGATTGGCCCCCGAGCCTCACGGGCTCAGCAAGGACTCTACCATTAAGCTATATACTGTATGGAAGTGGAGCAGCAAAGACCACCCGCCAGACAACTCCGTGGGGGGGAGCATTTTATTTGAGAGCAAAGAGACTGCTAGGCTGCCTCTTGGGGAGCAGAGAAACAGCAGCAAGCAGGGGCAGTCAGACATCTTTTATAGGCAGCTAGGTGGTTGGATAACTTTCCATGACATAGGCTGGGCAGTTTAGCCCAGGATTGGTTGATCTCCCAATAATTGGTTGGGCTTTCCCGGGGCTAAGTTCAAACCTACCATTTTAGAATGATGGGAACTATGCCACCATTTTAGGAGCCTGCCAGCAACCTAAAGTATACCCAGCCCTAAGTATTTGTGGTTTGGGGTTTTGGATCTTGGGTCTCTCTCCTCTCCCCTCCCCTCCCCTCTTCTTTCTCTCCCTCCTCCTCCTCCTCCTCCTCCTCCTCCTCCTTCTTCTCCTTCTTCTCTCTCTCTCTCTCTCTCTCTCTCTCTCTCTCTCTCTCTCTCATTTTGAGATACGGTCTCCGTACATAGTCCAGTCTAGTCTTGAACTCACAGTGATCTTCATGCCTCTGCCTCTCAAATGCTGAGATGATGCCTGTGTCTCACCACACGCAGCAGCATTTCTCTTTTTATGTAGTTTTTTCCAGTATACTCATCTGGACATTAAAAAAGTTAACGACATCCAAATATGCAGATTTCTGTTGTGTCCAGAGCTTAGTGTGCAGACATCTGCTTAGGAAGGGGATCATGAGAGAAGGGCTAGTGATGAGCACACCCTCCTATGTCTTGGACTTATGGTAAGCTCCCTGGTGCATTCTACCATGGTACCCTCTCTCAAAGGGAAGCTGAACAGTAGTAAGAGAAGTGGCAAGAGACAAACTTGGAGCAGTTCTACTTTGGAGCACCCTCCTCCTGGGCTTGAAGCTGCCAGTCCTCTCTCTAACGCCCTGGCTTTGTGGGATCAAAGCTACAACCTACATGATAAATAGGATATTGACGAGCAACTACCTGACACCAAATGGTTCCAAAAGTCACCAAGCCAGCAGCAGGCACACAGTCCAGGGTTGTCCTGAGGGGATACTGGCTGCAAAGAACAGGCTTCCTTCCTGGGGAGCAGATACCCCACCCCCATACTGTTAAGGCCAGTGCACCCTACCAAAGGCAGGGAGCTCTGGATAGAGTTGGAAGAACTGATAGGCAGTTCCAGCCCCCAAAGACTGCACCTGCTATGAGAACCTGACTTCCTGGTGTGGCAACCTTCATCATCTGAGAAAGGAGTCAGAGGTGAGATGAAGCAAGGGACAAACAACTCAGGAGATGGATGTGGAAGGGACTGGGTAGCTAGTCTTATGGGCATGTCGTGACAGTGAGGATGGGAGCAGGACACACAGCTCTGCCTTATGCCCTGCAGCAGCCTGAGACTTTCTTCTGGTCCACAACTCAGGTGAAGCTGGAATTCTTAACTTCTTAATTTTAATTTTTTCATTGAATCAAGAGTTTCCTATAAGGTGTTTTGATTATATTCCAACCCTGTCCTCCACCTCTACCTTCACCTTTCCATCCATTCCATCCCATCCTCCCCCACCCCCAATTTCATGATCTCTGTTACCAGTATGAGAAACCGGTTGTGCCAAGTGCCCCGGCCCCCGGACCCATGAGCGCTCTCTCTGGGATCCCAGGGTCACATGGTCCTAACTCGGACTGACAAAACTGACATGATACATGCTATTTTGGTTTTAGCATGGTTTATGACTTCCTGGAAAGGGTGACTTACAAAAGAATGAACTCCCTGGGCCCATTTTCTACTTTTTGGCTAAGCTTTGAGATCTGAGTCACCACCTCTGCTCTCCAGGGCAGTGCCCTGCCCTAAGTACGCCAGCTGTCCAGGCGCTGTCTCCCCCGCAGTCTGCACACTTCACTCCCAAAATGGAGACAACTCAGTGTTCCTCACATCTACCCTTAGACTCTCCCTCCTCCTGCAGTTGAAGCTGACTGATTGGGTAGAAGGAGTGACTATCTCGGAGGACACACCTACCCCACAAAACCCCATCCATTTTATACAGCGTATCTGTGTTGGATGTCAAAGAAGTCATAGCTCATTCGAATGTCAGTGATCTATAATTCTTACGTACAGATGGGTCAAAGTAAGGGCCCACTCCCTTTCCTTTAAACATGGCTTTGGTTAGAATACACCCAAGTTTCTTGGAATGGAGTTTTTACACATTTGTTTTCTGTTTCTCTTACACACTGTTTAGGATTGTCAAATAGGGATTTCCCTTGTCATCAGCAGTCAGAGACACTTGGGATTCTTCATCAAAGTCAGTTGTTTACAGCCCAAGAACATGCCTGTTACACTCTGGCTGTTTCTGGGCTGACTCAGCTTACTCACCCTGCTGTGGTCCAAAGAGTTTCACAGCTTCGCACAACAGCTTTACACTAGTGTCCTATAGCTTATTTTCTATAATCAATAGATGTCTCAGGTTTCTATTGCTGTTACAGAGACTGAAGCTGGACCTTGACAGCCAATGGATGATGATGCTGGCCTTGACAAACCTGGTTGTGCTCTGTAGTGGCCACGTGCAGGCCCAGTCCCTGGCAGGAGAGGTCTACCAGGGTATGGTACAGTGGGGTGGTTGCAACCCTCCCCTGGTTACACCCACACCTGGCACTGTTACTTCATCCAACTTTGCTGGCAGGGGGTGGGGAGAGTGTCTCAGCACCCCAGGTGCCACCTTTTTTCTCTTACCTGACAATCCCTGGTTTCTGACTTTTGAGATCCACATGGAAGCATCAAGGTTCTTAATAAAACAAAGAGGCCCGGAGCCATGTTTTAAGACCCTGCACTGAGAGCTACCGCTGCCACTGACTCTCTGGTGCCTGTAGCCATGTTATGAGCATCTTGGCTTCCAGGTTTTTTCTTTTTTACATGCCCCGTTCTGAGTTTAGCATTTTTAGATCAATATAGAAGCACCTGTGTTCAGGGAAACAGTCATCTTGCATGATAGGACCCTTCACGTGGTCCAGCACATGTGCCCAGCCTCTTGCTGCCAGTGCTGCCTTGCCCCAGCCCCGAGGCTGGCCTCCCAGGGTGTGCCCCTTTCCCAGCCATCATTTTTTCTCAGTGTTGGAATTCTTGACTATGCCACTGAAAAGAATTTCAAGGCAAGTCAGCATAAAGCAGAACTGGGTTCATGAAGAAGAGATTTTAACAAGGATTTAAGCACAGCGTTAATAGAAAGAGGCACTTAGGTAAAGGAGAGTGTGGATATGGGCTTCTTGAGAGAGTACGGCATAAGAGTCTTAGAAGTAGCCATAGTTATGAAGTTGGTGGTTCCTGAAGTCACATCTCAATGGGCTGTCTAGGGAATTTTTCTTTTCCTTTTTTTCCCTGGAGAATGAGATCATGGGTTGTTCCTAAAGTCCACTGTATAGGATTAAAACTGATAAAGAAAAACTACAGGTTACAAGGGTTCCACAAGGGAGCTAAGACACTGATACTGTTAGTGAAACATGATATTATCTATGAGATTCCCAGAGAACTGCAGGCTTCCATATGGGAAAGAAGTAAGGTTGTACAGAGACCTTGTGTATAGCTGATGGCTATTTTAACATTCCTACTTGAAATACCTCTGTATTTAATAATAAAATAAAATTCAATAAAAGCATATTGTCTCCATGTAGACAACCTTCGCAGCAAATTTTAATTATGTTGAAATTTTTGACTTTCAGCGAGCAAGAAATTTCAACCAGAAATTTATTTTCCACTTTACTTTTCCATCTGTTAGGCCAAACTGGGCCCCAAGATGGAGTCACTATTGACCAACAACGTGGCAACCACAACCCAGAGGGCAGCATTCCGGGAAACAGAAACTAAACCCCTCTAGTTTCTCAGTAACCACCTGACTCCTGTTTTAACAACGCACCCTGATCATAACTGCAATTATCCATCGCAGTTAACCAAAAAACTGAAAACCATCTACCTGCACCCCCACCCTCTGCGAGGCACTTGCTAGTGACTCACTCCCCACCCCCTCCTGCTACAGCCTCACCTTCCCCCAGCCACAAAAATAAACCCTATAAAATCCAGTCTGCTGTGATGAGAAACTGCTGACCTCGCTCTCTCCCGTGAGAGTCGCTCAGCAGCTCGTAAATCCCAATAAATTTCCCCCTCTCTTGCCTCAGAGTGGTCTCTTGTGGTCCTGGTCTTTTCCCAAACTTAACACTATCCTGCTTCAATTTCCCCCTCTGAGACTTTGATTCCTTAGTCTTAAAGGTTGGTGATGACTGAAGATAGACTCTGTTACTGGCAGACTCTAGTGGAGGGAAGGGTTATATATGAGGTAAAGTGGGGTCAAGGATAGAACTTTTTTTTCTGTCTGGTTATGGGGTTTGCAGATGTATCATGGAGTCAGGTGCATCATGGGAACTGCCAATTCTGCAAAGCTGATGATATGTAGATATCATTTAATGAAGCCAGGGATAGGCAGTGGTCATCTGGGTCAACCATGTTTGTCCCAGCCTGTCTGATGTCCAGCCGTATGTGGTGACATCAGCCTCTAGCCACCATGTACTGGGCCTCTTGTGTTCCAATCACATCTAGCCTCTCTTATCACCCAAGTTAACCAGTACTGACAACTTCTCAGTAGAAGAGGAACAACAGTCCTCCTATCCTCTCATTATTAAAGGAGCTATGCTTAGAAATAATCAGTGACAATATAAAACAAAACATTCCAAAGGATTTATCTAATAGTTATGAGGATGGTAGGTCACACACAGATGTGGCCAATGAATGGTTGTTCAAGAGGTCAGCATAGACCTGCAACATTCTAAACTCTCCACAATCACTGAAACCCAATCAGTCATCCAGCCTTTGTAGAATGCTCAATGTGGATGCAGCTTCTTTCTGGAAATGTTAGCTGTCATCAGCGAAGCCGAGCTTCTGAGATCTGTTGGACTTTAGTAACATTTCTCTGAGATAGCTGGGGCGGGGACGGGTTCGTTTCTTCAGGTAACCACTGAAACTTCATTTTTTTCAACAAGTTCTTTACAATATTTTAAGGACATGAAAAATGGAACTGCTCAAAGTTAAGATTCTTAGCAACACCCCTGTCTTTCAGTCAGCCTCTGGAGACCAGTCAAGGGCCCAGTCCTTTTCACTTGCTAACCATCTCATTTCACGTATGGTTTCTTATCAGTTGCTGCCTGAGATAGAATTTACTCTTTGTGTTCATAGTCACACAAGCATGTCTAAACGAAAAGCATACCTTCTAACAGAATCAGTTCCTCAGCTGGAGAGTTGAAAGCTCCTCTCTGATCTTCTATTGAAATGCACATTTGCATGCTAATTACCCAGAAAGCTCCAGTGCATTGAGGGGTTATGGAAATGTGAGGCCAGAATTCCAAGAGCTTTGCTGCCTGAGTACAGGAACGGGAAACACAGATGGTTTCAGTGGAAGCAACTGGGATACCATCTATTTTTAAAGTCACTTTTTAAATCCACTTGTGCTAAATTAGTCATGTTAGATTAATCAGAGGACTTGCTCTTGGGTTTGTTGTGACTGAATTTCTGTATCGAAAGTCATGCTTCTTAGTGTTTTGTGTGTGTGCATGGGTGTCATCTACAACTTAGGAAGGCCTTTTACTTAGGTCTCAAGTTTTGTGAAGACAGAATTATCTTTCTTCTCCATTGCTAAGGTCCTGTCTGAGGCCCCTATAACAAGGACAAATTAATAAGGGAAAGGCATACAAGTTTGAGTTTCACTGCCATCGTGTACTATATAAAGAAAAAATGATCTAAAGACCATGCATTTTTATGGTAGGCTTGACAAAAACACAGAAAGTTATGGAGAAGAGGGATTAGAAGTAGGGGAACTCAGAAAGGCCAGTCCACATCCTTCCCATGTCCTGTTAGCCAGGCCACACCATTTTATAGAGCTGCATTTCCTTTGAACTGTGACCATCTCTGAAACTACAGTAATCTGGCTTCTAGAACTCAAGTAACTTGTTTCTCTGGATTCTTGCCCTTCCCACCCTCATAACTGATTCAGATAGTCTGACTAGTGATGCGGCATGGAATCTCCCTCATCCCTCTGAGATCTGTAAGAAGGGGTCTCTACTCTGCCACATGAGCTTGAACTTCCCTCAGCACCCCCAGCATGCAGTTGTCTGCTTGTCTACGTCATCAATAACTCTTCTAATAAATAGATCTCTTGCTCCAAAGGACGATATATCTCATAGCCTCCCTTGGATCTCAAACCCAAAACCTTTCACCATGTCTTTGTGTCTTCAAAGATAAGGACACATTCAGGGGTATGGTATAGAACCCTCTCACATGAGCATCTTATTTTCACAGGCACTTGAGAACTACTTTTGTAGAAAGCATGGCCTTCTCTCCTTGGGCCACAAAGTAACTAAACCAGAATGAAAGCCAGGCAGCTCTTCCTCCATTTTGTCACTATCTCCCTTCCTATACTTCTGTTTGATTCCACATAGGCATTGTTTTAGTTTCTCTTCTGTTATGGTGAATGAAAATGACAAAATGAAATTTAAGGGAAAAAAGGTTTATTCTAACTCACAGTTCAAGGGTGCAAACTTTTATGGTGGGAAGCTCAGGGCAGAAAGAGCTAGAAGCAGCTGGTCACATCACATCCACAATCAGAAAACAGAGAGTGATGACTGTACACTGTCGTCGCTCAGCACCCTTTCTCCATTTATACAGTTCAGGATCCCCAGTCAAAAATGATCCCACCCATAGTTAAGGTGGGTTTTCCCACATCAGTTAACCCAATCAAGAAAATCATCCATAGGCATGCCCAGAATCCCCTCCCCCAAGTGATTGTAAATTCTCTCAAGTTGACAGTTGACACCAACCATACCAGGCATGGTAGTCACTCACAGAGCATCTACTAATTTGTCTCATTCCTGTACAAAGCTGATGGCAAAGAGATAAAGAAGCAAGCACTTAGAAGCTCGCTTTGCTAAAAAAGCATGGGCTCACAAGGTAACTAAAAGTGTCATGGAAACATCAGAGACCAACAGCCAAAGTCAGGTGAGGAGAGGGAGTTTATTCTTCCACTAGCAAGACTGACCCACAAATCACAACATAAAGGAGCCAGCCCCTCATTCAAGTTTTTGGGGGCTTTTATACTCATATGTGAGGGATGCAAGCAGAAGGTACATAGCATATACATGGTGATAGGGCCACAAATGTTACAGGAATTCGAAAGCCTTACAAAACAAAGACTTCTATACATGATAAGGTATCATGAAAGCCTGCCTTCATTTGTGTTTGTACTTTGGCTAAAGGCACAGAAATAAGGAATTGACCTTAATGGTCCTCTTGAGTCTCCTTGAATTCTAGGAAGACCAAAACAGGATACAGGACAGACCCCCCCCCCCCCAAAAAAAAAAAAAAAAAAAAAATCTTTAAAAAAAAAGGGAAAGGCACCTTTTTTTTTTTTTTTTGAACGGGTTC
>NW_008336953.1:1992703-2047613 GCF_000622305.1 Nannospalax galili
AACAGTTATCTATGAGGGTGAGGTAGATTCTCAGCAATTGTGAGATTAATAAGAATTTACTGTCCTTATAGAACAGACTACCTTCAAGATGGGCCAGTGCTGAGGTAATGCTGGGTCAACAATTGTCTGGTTCATACCTTGAACGGTACTGCTTAATAATGCATACTTTGAGCCCTCCATTTAAACTTAAACCTCAAAGACAGACTTGTGGCCACTGGATCCCTTTATTTGTTCCTCTTTGTAGTAAAGCCATTTTGAACAAATATTCTTTCTCTGGTTTTCACCATGACGTGCGTGTCTTTAATTGTCATAATGGGGACAGATGGCCAGGCCAAGCCTGTTGGATTGCCAAAATCCACACATTTGCCTTCAAAACTCTGGAGCAGCTTTGGTGAGTTGGCTAAAAAAAGTGTGTTTTTTGGCATCATTCACTTGCAGTGGCCTGCAGATGGAACTCCACACAGCATTAGAACCACTTTTATTCTAGAGACTCTTTTTTTCTTGTTCTGCTTTGGTTACCACTATTTGGTGAAGCAGAGCAGTGAATACTTGGATGAAATGGTTGTATTGATTGTCAATTTGGCAGGATCTAGAATCACGTAGAATGCAAGCCTATAGACACACCTGTGAGGGATTTATTACATTAACCTCTGGGCATATCTGTGAGAGATTTTCTTGATTGGGTTAGTTGGGATGACCCACCCTCAAGGGGGCCAGCACCATCCCCTGGACTTGGGTCCTGGAGTACATTAAAAGAAGGAAGCTAGGGACTGGAGAGATGGCTCAGCAGTTAACAGCATGGATTGCTTTTGCAGAGGACTTGGGTTCAGTTCCCAACACCCACATGGTGGCTAATTCCATCCATAATTCCAGTTCCAGGAGATCTAACACCTTCTTCTGGCCCCCACAGACATTGCAGAGATAGATATGGGGACACTTACATACATGCAAGCAAAACATTCATACACACAAAATAAAACATTTTTTTTTAAAGGAGGAAGCTAGCTCAGTCCAGGTGCCCATGGCTCACTCCTTCCTGGCTGTGGATGTGATTTGCAGTGGCTTCAGGATCCCACTGCTTTGATGTCCCCACTGTGCTTGACTCTACCTTAGACTGTGAGCTGAAATCAACCCTTTCTTCCTCAACTTGTCTGCATCCTGGTAGTTTTTTTTTTTTTCATAGCAATGGAAAAGTAACATTGAACCTTATGGGCTCTGAAATCTGACCTTGGTAATGTCTCCGATGGGTACTGGCCTCGCCCTTCTTTTTCCTTGTCAGCTGGGAGGGTTTTCTGAGTCCTTTGTATTCTTTTGAAACTAATTTGAATTTTTGTCATTTATCTGGCAGGAAGTCTGGGTTCCAGGACTCTTCTGAGCTGTTAAGAGTCTATTGAACCAATTTGGTGAATGTTCCTTGGGTGACAGGCTTTTGAGCATATCTGGCATTCCTATAAACTATTTGGGCCCCAGTAGTGTGACAAAGCAGCTTGGATTCTGCAATTTCATGTTGGTAACTAGCAGTGGAGGGATATAAAATACATAGGGAAACATAGGTGTTAAGAAGATTTCCAGTGCAATGTGCCTAGTACTCACAATGTAGTCAAGATTGACTCTGAACTCCTAATCTCCTACTTCTCAAGTGTTGGGATTGCAAGCAGGTAGATTCATACCCAGTATTGTCAAAGGTGAATGCACACATGGAAAATGAGAACCTAACTAAAAGTAAGAAAGTCTGGCTACTTTGAACAAATGTTATAGCCCGGCATGGGGCATTTACCTGTAATCCCAGCACTCAGGAGGCAGATGCAGGAGTATCACTGCAAACTTGAAGCTAGCCTGGTCTAAAGCAACAAGGCTTTCTTGAAAATACTGTTTTGCTCTTTGTAACATTTGCAAAAAGGAATTGGTTAGAGGACCATTTTATTTTGTTAAGCTTATGTTTTCTGATGATTTTGCCAGGCTTTTGGCTACTAAGAAAACTGAGTCTTCACAAAGTTCAGGTTCGTTTAAGTATCTGTTTATGTTAAAGCCTTTTACATGACCATTTCATAAACAGCTTAATGATCTGCAGCTAAACATGTGTAGAGTTTTGTTTCTAAACTTCATTTCAACTTTAAGAAAAAAATTCACAGAGTTAAAGGCCCATAAGTTTAATACATATAAAGTGACCAGCAAGTGTTCTCTTCTATACACTTGCATTGATATTGGACTTGTAGCATATAAAATGGGCAATGAAATTTCTGCTGTTTACCATACAATCTGTATCATTCAGATAGACTTGTCAATTGGGCAAACCTCCTATTTAAACCTGTTCTGCATTTGTTTGCCTCAACTAAATAATCATTTTGTTATTGTATGTATGAGATACACGTGTACATCAGAAAATGAGTCTATTTGTGCTTCCTAATGCTGTTTCCAAAATTTATAAGACATCTAAATTTTTATTTTTGCTGATGTCATAGACATACTATTTGCCTAGCCAAGGATTCTAAATTTTGCTTCAAAAGTAGAATCTGGGGATGGGGAGATGGCTCAGTGGGTAAGAGCACTTGCTGCACAAGCACGAGGATATGAGTTCAAATCCCCAGCACCCATGTAAAAAGCTGGGCATAACCATGCAAATCCCCGTGATCTCAGCACTTGTGGGAGGGGTGGGAACAGGATTTCTGGGGCTTGATGGCCTCCAGGTTTAGTGAGAGATTCTGTCTCAAGTGAACAAAACAGAGAGAACAGGACATGCAACGTCTCCTCTGCCTCTACGTATGCACCTGAGTGTGCGTACACGCGCGCGCCCGCACACACTCAGACACACACACACACACACACACACACACACACGGTCACACAAGTGATGCAAGTTCTTTGAGAGTAATAGAGCCTTTATGGGCTCTTGATGAGCTTAACTCAGAGTGCTACATAGGCATGCTAGGACATCACCCACAGGATAGATAAGTTGAAATGTCAGGACAGACTGTGGGTAAACCTAGTCTAAGAGCCACTCCTCTGCACCTCTTAGTTGCTTAAATTTAACAACAAAAAAGGGGGAATCAGATCAGATGAGAGCAGTCAGTATAGATCTTATCCTAGTGACTAGGAACAATCAAGACTAAACCACCAGATTAATCAACGTTAGCAGAAAAAAAGTAATCAGACATAAGGATGTATCAACCTAACACAGTGCTCATCTCAAAGGGAGTAAGAGATAGTTCATTCTGGAGCCAAATGTGAGTGGCCATGGACTGGGAACACAGATTCAGATGGTCCCAAATACCATAATCCAATATGGTCAGAGTTTCATGGAAATTTTATAGTTGCAGAACCAAAGGAAGTCAGAATTCAAGTATGTCTTCAAATGTGTTGTTGAGAACTTCAGGTTTCAGCAAAGCAGGGAAATCTCTGCTACAGGTGTCAGGTGGTATTTGATGACAGTCTTAGCTCTTGGGCTGGTAGAAGCTAGTGGACTGTTAAATTAATACATTCACATAGTAGTCATAAGAATATTAGGTCAGAAACAGATGTGGATAGTAGATAGCTACTAATAAAGCTAAAAATACCCCCAAGATAATTTGTTTCTGGATTGTCAACATTAAAATTCTTCAATTACAAAGTTCTGGAGCTGGAGAGATGACTTAATGGTTAAGAGCACTGACTGCTCTTACAGAGGACCCAGGTTCGATTCCCAGCATGGCAGCTAACAATCATCCTTAACAGCAGTTACAGGGAATCTGATGTCCTATTCTGACCCCTGAGAACATTGCGTGACATGGGTACACTTACATACATGCAGGCAATATGCTCATACACGTAAAATAAAAATAAAAAAAATCACAAAGTTCTGACAAGTCAATCAGTCTTGGGGACTCTTTAAGATAAATAGGGCTTTTTTTCTTGGAACTGGGGTTCATAGATGAAAATGATCAGAATGAAATGAACTCTTGTTGGACATGGTGGATGTCTGTGGTCCCAGCACTTGGAAGGCTGAAGTGAGAGGATAATACTGAGTTTGAGGCCAACCTGGACTGCATAATAGCCAATAACAAAAAAGCCACTTGTGCCAGCCCTACCAAAAGTACTAAAGACAAGAGGCTGCAGATGAATAGTTCCTGTGCATGGCTACCTGATATTATATCCCTTTAACTGGAATTAATTTTTGGTAGTTCATGCTTAGAGCTATTTTAACAGGGAAGATGATTCCTTATAGAAGTGATTTAACTGGCTGTCTTCTGAATTTGACCCCTTGTATTTTGATTTATAGTGGAGCTTTGACTTTTAGGCTTATACCTTTTTACTTGTATACTGCAGCCATTAAAGACTGACCCTCCTCGTGTGCTAGGTCAGGGAGCCTGGTTCTGACCCCTTAATTCCCTCCAGATTGAGAAATATTCAAACTCAAAGGGCGAATTGAACAAATGTGGCAAGGTGATTGAGGGTCCAGTGTAGATCAGGTAGAGATGCATAGGAGTCCAGATTCATCCCAAGAGACTGGCAAAGAATTGACCATCTGGGAAAGAAAGAAGGTAGAAATGTGGAAAAAGGAACAGCAAATGTTCCTCTATTTAGCATAAGTGAAACAGCTCCCTTTGGGTGGGAGAGAATCTCAGAATTGGGAACTCCCTGATTAAGCTTGAACATGCCCTTTAACCTGGTCCTGGGCAACATCTCGGACCTTCCCGTGTTTTTAAATTGGTCCACTTAAACAAAGGAGTGGGTGTTGACTGGCCCTCAGCCTTATTTAGTCAAGACATCCAGGGCTACATGACACTTAACCTATCTCAGCAGGTCAGTTGAAGGGCCCTATTGAAGGTAAAAATAAAGCCTTTCCAGTGGAATTAAGAATAAAGTCTACCTTGGGGGCTGGAGAGATGGCTCAGCAGCTAAGACCACTGGCTATCCTTGCAGAAGACCTAGGTTTGAATCCCAGCATCCACAGGGACACTAACAACCATCTATAACTCCAGTTCCAGGAAATCAGATGTCCTTTTCTGTCCTCCACAGGCATTGCGTGACACAGATACACTTACATAACATTCAGGCATGATGCTCATACACATAAAATAAAACTAAAATAGAATAAAATTTACCAAGCTTTTGTCCATCATTCTACTCTCGTTTCCAAACTCTCTTCCTGTCAAGCTGTGTGCCTACCTTCCCTCGTCACCCCTCACGGGCACTTAGATGCTTTTGCTAAAACCCATTGACTCCTGTCTTCCAATTGGCTAGTTCCTCCAATGCGGGGGGGGGGGGGGTCGCTGACCCGTGGACTACCAAGGGGCTGCTGGGAGCCACCTTGGGATGGAAGCCGGGATCCATGGGTAGCGAGTGGTATGGGGAATGTGCTGCCAGCCACAGCAGCTCAAAGACAGAATGGACTGACTTGCAGACCAGGGGCGAGATCGCTGGCCCCTGAGGCGTGAGCGAATGCTAGCCGGGACTGTGGTAGTCATAGCAGTCTGTTATGGCGGGCTCTGAGCCCTGCCACCTGTGTGGGGCTAGGCACTGGGTTCTCATTCCTTTGTAAGTTAATAAATGCACATAAAATATATTATATGGTTTGTCTGATAGTGCAGGAGACCCAGAGGGAATTCAGGAGACAACTCACTTGGGCCCCTCAGGCAACTAAAAGCAAAATGAAAGTGCGGCCTCTCTGTCTTCATTTTGTGTCTTACTTTGGTTGAAGATGTAGAGATAGTCCTTAACCTCTCCTCTTGAATCACCTTGAATTCTGGGAGGAGCCAAACCTTGCAGGACACACAGACCACCCCCGTATACATACCAGATGAAGATTTCCGTGAAGGTGAGCCTGCAGCATTGGAGAGTAGCAGACTGACAGCTTAGCATCCTACTGGATCACGGTAGCGCATGGTTACCTTGCAGGCTCAGAGCTGAGACAATGCTGAGTCAGCCGTGGGCCACGACAGCTTGACCAGGCCTGCTTAGTTATACATACCTCTTTCCCTCTTTTTAAACCTAGTCCTCATACAGGTGCCTTGAAGATGGAATCGATGTTGCTGGACCCCTTTATTTGTTCCTTCTGCCAACATGTAATAAACATCTCCTTTTCACTAGTGCTTGTCATTTTAACTGGTGGATTGAGGACAGGTGGCTGAGCCTGGCCAGTTGGAGCTGTTGGAGGTAGGATTTTTTGTATAAAACTCTGGTTACAGTGCTCTAAGGTAATGTGACTTGAATTACATCAATATGAACATCAGTATTCCATGTCTGCTCCAGAGAACCACTTGATCATAAAGCCAAAGGGTTCATTTAATAGCTAAAAGCATATTGTTTTCAAATAGAGTTCTAACCAAGAATAAATTCTTTGCCTTCTTGAATCAAATGATAGCAAAGTCAATCTGTGAATGCAATTTTAACATTGCTTTTTTAAAAAAATGAAACCTGGGCTGGAGAGATGGCTCAGTGTTTAAGAGCACGGGTTGCTCTTGCAGAGGATGGCTGGGTACAATTCCCAGACCCACATGGCAGCTAACAACCATCCGTAACTCCAGTTTCAAGGGAATTCAACTCCCTCTCTGATCTTCACAGGCATTGCATGACATGGTTGCACTTACATACATGAAGGCAATACACTCATACACATAAAAATAATAAATAAAATATTTAAAAAAATTGAAACTAACAAGGTAAAAACAGGAGAACCTATGTTTACTCATACAAAGTAATTACTAAATCCCTTTGGTTTTCTTAATTATCTCTTCTCTGTATTGTGAGGGATGGTGAACCCCTCCCCAACCCCTTTAAGGATGATACCTTGTTTCTTTGTTTTGTCCTTTTTCTGTTTTGCTTCTGAAAGGTTTTGAAATGCTAAGAAAGACAACTGGCCGTGAAGATGCACCTTTGTAGTCCATGGTCTGGCTAGTGGTATTTTAGGCTCTGAATCTGAGTCAAACTTTCTTCTAGTTTTGAATATTCTGTGCACTTCAGGACAGTGACATCCAAACCTGTCCCTCCCAAGTCCCAGGGACCAGGGTCCTAGACCAAGGGAGCTTGTGGAGGACAAAGGGGACCACTGTCCTGAATGAGCTATGGATAGAGTGATTAACAGGAGGAAAGGCATGCACATGTATCTCTGGCAGAGTAACACAGAAAGATGAGAACTGCTACATTTTGGATCTGAAAAGCCATGGAAAGTTAAGCCATGGTTCAGATGTTAACCAGCTCATAGGGTTTCGGGAGTGGTTGAATAGTGAAGGCTTTGACTTCATCAGTGGGAGACTCTATTGATGGATTCCTAATTTTAGGGTATTATTGGGAAGTGATGGAGACTGGTCTGTCTGGCTGACAGAAGTAGGTCAATGGGAGCTGTATCTTTAAATAACTTTCCCCTCTTCCTATCTGTAAAGAATTAGAAATTGGAGAAAGACATGAAGGACAAACCTCAACAGAACAAGCAGGTTTACTATGCAGAGAATAAACTGGAGAGGGTACCACCTTGTAGCCAGGGGTTCAGAAGAAGAGAACCTCTCTTACAGACTCGGGGTTTTTATACTTCTCCACGTGGTTGGCGCTGTATCATATCAGGGAAGAAAGTTAGAGGGTTTTATCCTGAGAGGTGCATCCAGGACCTAACCTCTTCATCACTATCCCTATCTACTTACTACACACTCCCACCAGGCCCAACAATGTGCTGAACCCTCTGAAACAGTGCGCTGAAATAAATCTTTCCTCCCTTCCTTATATTGAATGTTCTTGGCATTTACTGATGGCAATGAAAAATATGAGCAATGTGCTACCCAAAACCCAGTGAGATGCACATATACTTACCTTTCTTTACTGGTGAGAGGAGAATGCAGACAGTTTTTGAAGGTAGTAAGTGATCACTAGGGGGAGAAATGGACCAAAAGAACAGACACTGCCATGGGAGTGAATAAATGTCAACACATGCTATATTAAGACAGGTCCTGCCTTCTTTTTAAATTCTTTTTCAGATACTAGGGATCAAATCTAGTGCCTCATATACACTAGGCAAGTTGCTCTATCACTGAACAGCAACCCCAGCCCCGCCAGTTTGAAATGATTCTCTTTAGAGGAGTGGATGGGCTTGGAGACAGACAGTAACTTGTGATAAAAGCTGCAAACTGTGCTGGTGTTCCTTTGTCTTCCTTCCTGTGTTGTGAGTTTAGTACTGATGTGCTGGATGTGGAACTTAGAGCCCCTTGCACGCTAGCTAACCAAGTGTTCTGTTGCTGAACGACACCCCACCTTGTGATATGAGTTTACCTAGGCAAACTCGGTGGGGTGGGGGGTGAGATCAAGGGTAATTCCTCAATTCCTTTCCTCCTTGGTCAGACTATCTTTTGGTAGGTGAGTATGATGCATAGTGTCAACTGTCAAGGAGACACAATCTAGAATTACCTGGGGGATGGGCCCTGGGCATGCCTGTAGGAGAGTATCTGGATTATGTTAATGGGAACACCTGCCCACTGTAGGCAGCACCTTTCCCCTGGACTGGGATGCTGGACTCTATAAATGGGGAAAGGGAAGTGAGCAGCATGCAGGCTCACTCTTTCCTGACTGTGGATATGATCCTTCAAGCTCCTGCTGCCTTGACTTCCCCACCGCGATGGACTGGACCCTTGACTAGTAAGCCGGAATGAATCCTTGCTTTTATTGGAGGATTTTATCACTGTAACAGGAAAACAATGTAAGACAATGAGCTTCTTTGGTTTCTGAGGTTCTTTATTTGACAATCATCAGATTACCAGCGTGTCACGCTGTGTGGTGATGTTCGTGGTTCCTTCATAGGCAATGACACACATCTATCCCCTTACTTCAAAATTTCTCCTTTTTTTTTTTTTCTTTCTGTACTTTCAAGTTTTGAATTCAGATCATTGATTCAGACCCAAGGAAATGTGCTCTTTGGACTTCTCTAGAGATGCTAGTGCTATTGACCATCAGAACAAGGGCTCCTAAGGTTTTCAGGTGCTAGAACAGTAAGGGGGAGGGTGACGTGTGGGGATCTGTAGTGGAGGCAGTGTGGTGAGAGTATTTCCCAAGTGTGCATTGAATGTCAGCAACTAGAGCACAGAGTTTTAAGTTTTTTCTTGTGCAAATAACAGATCTGTGAGCAATGAGAAAATGTGCTAGAACACACCCTTCTTTGTTAACTATTTGGAATGGTTGTTCCTCTGAGGCTGCTTAAGGTGGTTGGCTCAGATGTGGTTTCACCCTGTATTACATCATTGAAGCTTTCTGAACAAGCTCCTGTGCTAATTTCCAGGGCTCACCAAACTGGTGACCTGAGGATCATGTCTCATTAATCAAAGGACAACTACCTCCCCCCAAACCTCTTCTCCTTAACCATTATTTAATTTACCTACAAAAGAAGTACTATGAATAAACTCATCATCTGATAAGTATACTAAAACTTCACTAAAAAGGATTATGCTGTCCTAGAAAATAGATTATTTTCCCTCCTGAAGATAATCTACTTAAGGCTTATCTTGAGCTCACTGTATGAATTATCCATTGAATCCCCACCCTCACTTTTTCAGAATGAACTTTTATGTATTTCCTTCCTTATTGAATATATACAAGTTAAAGGTACAGAGCCCTTGAGCAAATGACTATTTCAAGTATAATGTCAATAGAGCGATTAGATCCAATGGAATTACAACAATAGAGTTTGACTTTTGCGGTGCTGGGATTGGATCCCATAGGCTTCTACAAGCTCAGTACCATGAGCTACACTCCCAGCTAAAAACTAGAATTTTAGAGTTCAGGGAATTTCTACAGACCGTCCTGCTCAGTCATCTTGTTTCCCAGGGGAACCCCAGCCCAAAGAAGCAAAGGATTGTGAAAATTCCTGGTAAGTTTCTACAATGTGGATTCAGAGCACAATCCCAGCATTCTCAGGGAAACTCTCTTTAGGAAGGGTGAGGCAGAATTGCCTCTTCTGAAGAGCAAGGAAACTGGCTTCATTTTTTGTTTTTCCATCCAATGAGCTTGTGATGACCCTGCCACCACATTCCCCAGAACCAGCACAAAACTGAGTATGTTAGTTTTCTGTCATTAAGACAAAATACCTGAGATAAACAATCTATAAGGGAGAAGGCTCATCAGTTTCAGTCTAGAGTCACTTGGCCACCATGCTTTGGGCCTGTGGTGAGGCAAAGCATCATGGTGAGAAACACATGGTAGAGCAAAGTTGCTTATTTCATAGTTGCCAGGAAGCAGAGAGTGAGAGAAGAAAGAGCCAAGTTCTAAAATCCCCTTTAAGACATCCCAGTAACCTGCCCGTTAGGCCCCAGCTCCTCAAGTTTCTGTTACCTCTCAACAGTGCCAACAGCTAGAGACCAAAACTTTAATGCATGAGGCTTAAGAAAACATTTAAGGTGGAACCACAACACTAAAAGCATGTTTAGAATCTTCTGGGTGTGGGGAAGACCATGGCCAGATACAAGCCCAGGTTCTGGTCTCAGCACTGCCTAGGCATGGCCATGAGCCCAGTTGGCTGCTTCTCTGGGCCTTCTTTCATCATCTGGAAAGTCGATGTGTCTGAGAGCAAATGCTTCCTGGATTGCTAACCACTGCCACCACGCCAGGACCCACAATGGTTAGTTTCAGTGCCAGGGAGGTAGAGGCAGGTGTGGCTGTAACCCTCCTACACTGAGAACAGTGAGTAGGAGGTCTGCCTGCTATATTTTGACTAAGCTCTGCACAGCAGGACTCTAGAGACTGTCCTCACTGTCGTTCTTTTGCTCTTTACTCTGTCTCTTGCTGCTGCCACAGGTGAGTTTTAAGATCCTGTACAGTCAGAGGTGGAGACGGAAGGAAACAAAGTTCCAAACTATGACTTGGCAGGTCCAATACCCTTGTGCATATCCACTCTAAGACAATTCCATTTTAGAGGGAAGTATCCCTTTCCTCTCCCATGCTAGGTTCATGGCCAAGGTCCCCCCATGACAACAAAGGTTACCATGAGAAGTGCACAGATTTGCTAATGATCCCTTTACGATGTAAGGGACTTCACAGGAAAGGAAACCAGATGAAATGATTAAACCTGTGGATTCTTAGGTTGGATGAAGGGGATGATGGTCATGCAGGAGTACAGTTGGACAGGTTTGCACTAACAGTAATAAACGGGGCTTTGCAAGGCCTCTATTGGGATTCTTCTCTGTGTCCCTTCGGAGATAAGGATGTCCTTATTCTGTGGGCACAGGGAAGACATCTCTCACCAGAAGGTCTTAGGACCAGTTTTACAGGAAGTTCAGAGTGTCTTCCTATGATTTATGACCTGCTTCAGATGAGAAGGGCAGGAAAAGGTCAGAGACTGTAGTCTGTGTACAGTGTGGTGACACATGCCTTTAATCCCAGTACTGAGGAGCCAGAGGCGGGTGGATCTCTGTGAGGCCAGCCTGGTCTACATAGTAAGACTCTGTCTCAAAAAAATTAAAAGTCAGAGCCCTTCTAGCTTCTACTATCATCTCAAATTCCTTCAGCTTAAGGCGTCCAATGTGCCAAAGTGTCATGTTTTGGAGGGGCAGATCCTGTACACGCCACCCTCATCATTTCAACCATCACAGTTGAAAAGAAAATTTTAATAAGGGACGAGAATCTGGGAGAAGACTGATGAAGGGGCTAAGCAGTGGTTACACAGAAGCAAGATGAGCAATAGGGGGCTGTCCACCCAAAAGCTAGAACAAGGAGTTGGGAAACTTTCTGCCGCAGAGGTTGGGTAAGTGTTAGATGGTGTTGATATGTTGACTTTGATTTAAGCATTAGACAGTATGTGTACAGAGATGTCACAGGATACCCATGCGTATGTGTAATTTCATGTACCTATGTACAGTGTAAAAATAAATTCCAAAAATAAGTTTAATTTTAAAGGTTTTTTGAGATTTATTTAAGTATAAGTGTATGTGGGAGTGCCTACAAGCATGTATGTGCACCACCAGCTTCTCTGCAAGAGCAGCAACTGCTCTGAACTACTGAGCCATCTCTCTGGCCCCTATTTTTAATTTAAAAACAATTTTATTATATTTGTTTGTTTTGGGGGTACACATGCCATGACAGACTATAGAGATCAAAGGACAACTTGCAGAAGTTGATTCTCTACAGGGATCAAACTCAGGTCATCAGGTCTGGCAGGAAATGCCTTTACCCACATAGCCACCACACTGTCTCTAATTTTAAATTTGTATGTATTCCGAATTATTGTGTGTATGTATATGATGTGTGTGTGTGTGTGTGTGTGTGTGTGTGTGCACATGCACATGTCTCAGCTCCCATGTGGAGGTCAGTGGAAGACTTTGGGGAGTTATTCTTTTCTTCTACCTCGTTGAGGTAGGGTCTCCTTGTCTCTGCCATGCTGATGGACTACAGGCTAGCCAGCTGGAGAGCTTCCTGAAGGCTCTAGAGATTCTCTTGTCTTTGCCTCCAAACTTGTCTTGGGAGTGCTGGGGTCACAGATACTTGCTATCCCATCCAACTTTTTAAATTAATTCGTTGAGAATTTCATGCAATGTGCTTGGGTCATAATCACCCCCTGTTCCTCCCCTTAACTCCTCCCAAATTGACCCTACCCCTACCTCTCTATTCTCTTCAACTTTGTGTCTCCTCCTCCTCCTTTTCCTCCTCCTCCTCCTCTTCCTCCTCCTCCTCTTCTTCTTTATCCTCTTCTCCCTCCTTCTCCTCCTCCTTCTCCTCCTCCTCCTCTTCCTCCTCCTCCTCCCTCCTCCTCTTCCTCCTCCTCTTCTTCATCCTCTTCTTCCTCTTCCTCCTCCTCCTTCTCCTCCTCCTTCTTCTCAAATAATCTATTTTTGCTGCCCATGTATTCCTGGTGGGGCCATCCACTTGAGCATGGTCAACATCCTTAAAGAAAACTGCTTCCTTCTCCCCTAGAAAAAGCCATCACCTGTCCATAGCTCCTCCTCCTCAGAGGCGAAGCTTCTAGAACTCCTCCCTGTTCCAGTGTTAACTGGCTTAATCTTGCTCAGGTCTTGCTTAGGCAACCACAGCCACTATGAGTTCAGGAGTGCAGTGGTCCTGAAATGTTCAGAAAACTATTTCACTCTAGTCCTCTCTGACCTTTGCCTCTTGCGATCATTCTGCCTCCTCCTCTGTGATGGACCCGGTACCTTCAGGAAAGGGGATAATTCCTCCAATAGTGTCTGACCACTCCACTGATACCTGTTCTCTGCACTTTGACTAGTTGTGAGTTTGCATTAATCGCTGTCCACTGCAAAAAAAAAAAAAAAAAAAAAAACTTCTCTGATGAGGTTTGAGAGCTGCATTAACTATGGATAGAGAGCTACAAATTTAGAGAACAATTTGACACTATGTGCATTTAGCAAGCAATAGCATTAGCTTCACCCCTGGGGCCTGAGCTCCCCAGTCAAGGGTTCTGGCCAGATTTACAGCAGTAGGCATTTGTCTCCTCCTGTGCAGCAGGCCTTAAATACAACCAGAAAGTGGTTGATTATGCTCATAACTTTTATGCCACTACTGTGCCCATTGGCCTATCTTGTCACACTGGTAGTTCACAGGGTTCACAGCTGATGATATTTTTCTCCAAACTGCCTACACAACACCTTCCAGTACTAGGAAAGCTAGCCAGCAGGCAGGAAGCGTCCTGGTCAGTACCAACTTGATTTCTCTGTGTCCTGTGACCATTATGTGTGGTGTTTTCAGCAATAAGGTCTTACCATCAAGTTCTGTGGGCAACCAAAAGCCTGTAGTGCTTTGGGGGGTCTCTAGGACACCTCTGATCGACAAGTCCAGGGGAGGTATCCCACACTTGGCACCAAGCTCTTTATTTGGCAACGTACAGCTTCTGGGGGGAGCATCATCCCCCAGGCAGGGTAATTCCATGAAACTCTATTATATGACTGTATATGCATATTAAGCTTATAAAATAGTGGGTTTTCATATTGCTTTTAACATCCAACTTTTCCAATAGGTTCCAGGAACTGAACTCAGGTCATCAGGCTTGTATAGCAAGAGATATTTACCACAGCGCCAGTGAGTTTACTGCCAGCCACAATAAATTGAGTTTTAAAATGTTTTCACAAAGAAAATAAATTATTTGGTGGTCATCTTTAGATGCACAGTACTGTGTCTACATTATAGACTTTCCCAAAGAGTTCAAATAACCTAGACATGGGCAGGCACTTGGCTTTGAGCTGCACATCCATGGCCAGCCTCTTCTATTAGAGGCAGGTGGAGAGTATCCCTTCTTTGGGACACCTCCCCCTCCTTTGCAACTTGATAGGTGATGGGGAGTCTCTTCCATTCAAGCAGATCAGAAATTGGATGATAGCATGGAATTATTTCAGCTGATGGGGAGCGGGGAGAGAGAGAGAGAGAGAGAGAGAGAGAGAGAGAGAGAGAGAGAGAGGCGCATTTCCCTCTGACTGGAGTATGTAAACATAACCAGCATAACACAAAGCTGCTTTTTAAATCGCTCCCATTTCCCTGTTGTGTGATGCCATTGCAAATTAGTCTCTCTCTCTCTCTCTTTTTTTTTCCATTTGTAATTAGAGGGTAGAACAGATGGGGGACTGTGGTTCAAAGACAGAAGTCTGCAGCAGTAACTGGGACTCTGTGTCCTTCTGATGTGATTCAGGCCAACATACCTAAAAGCCTGGACTCTGGGAACCGGTCCTTGGTCTATCCTCATGCAAAGTTCCTGTCAGTCTTGGGAAGAGCCCTGCTTACTGATCAGATCAGAACTCCTTCCCCATCCCATAGAGAAAGGTTAACAATTCTCAGAAATCTCAACTGTCTTGTTTGGAACAGATCAAACTCTTTTTCTTTCTTTTTTTCCTTTTCTTGGTTTTTTTTTTGGGGGGGCAGGGTCTTCCTGTAGCCCCAGCTGGCCTAGAACTTGCTACATAGACCAGGCTGGCCTTAGTTGCAGAGATCCACCTGCCTCTGCCTCCTGAGTGGTGGGGTTAAAGGTGTGCACCACCATGCCCAGGGTTAAATCATACTCTTTAATACCCTTCAGCCCAGATCCCCGCACTGAAAGACCTGGGTTACTGTTGAACCTTAATCAACGATGCTTCTTTTTGCAGTGGACAGCAGTCCAAGAAGGAATGTACAACTGGCCAAAATTCTGAGAATAAGAGACTGAGTGCTCAACCCTGAATGGGATGTCTGTATTAACCCTGCCCAGGGCTCAGGGAACATGGCAGAAGATGAGGCAGAAAGAATGAAAGAGCCAGAGGATGGGAAGTGTGCTGTGAAATGCTGTCCTCTGGACACGTCATGGTTATGGCAATCACAAACTCACAACAGCTATGGCTATATTACCCACAAATAATCAAGCCAGCTACAGCTTCAGCACAGATGGGTATTTGATCTCTGGTAGATGATCTTTAGCAGGTCCGTCCCCATGCTGAAATGCTATTGGCAGTTGATAGTTGCTGTGGAAGGAGAATCATTCTTCATTGAGGATGTGGTCACTGATAGGTTCCCCCAGGCCCCAGTGGATGGCCCCACACCCATGTGCACATGGATGGCACTGACTAGACTCAGTGGGATATCAAAAAAAAAACAAAGTTGGGAGGTGGGTATGTTGGGGAAAACATGAGGTAAGCTGGAGGGGGATAGATATGATCATATTTTATTGTATAAATGTATAAAATTGGGGCTGGAGGGATGGCTCAGCAGTTAAGAACATTGGTTGTTCTTGCAGAAGACCTGGGTTCGAATCCCAGCACCCACAAGGCAGTTAACAACTGTCTGTAACTCCAGTCCCAGGGGATCCGACAGCCTCTTCTGACCTCCATGGGCATTGTGCAACATGGTTGCACTTACCTACATACAGGCAATACACGCATACACATAAAATAAAAATAACAAATAAATTTTTTTAAAAAATTAAAAAATGTATAAAATCCTCAAAACTAATGAAAATTTGTAAAAATCTTCCTGTAATAAACATTGTACATTGGTTGAAAAGTTACAAAGGAGGGCTGGTGAGATGGCTCAGTGAGCCATGTCTGATGACCTGGATTCAGTTCCCAGAACCTCTGTAAAGGTGGAAGGAGAGAAATCAATTGTGCAAATTGTCTTTTGACCTCTACATATGAACTGTGACACTTGTTCCCCATCTTATACAAACAAATAAGTATGAAAAAGGTTTTTAGGCCGGGCATTGTGGTGCACGCCTTTAATCCCAGCACTCTGGAGGCAGAGGCAGAAGCAGGCAGATCTCTGTGAGTTCAAGGCCAGCCTGGTCTACATAGTGAGTTCCAGAACAGCTGGAGCTACAGGGAGACCCTGTTTCAAAAAGACCCCCCCCCAAAAAAAGGTTTTTAACATCACAAAGGCAATATTTTCCTGCAAAAGCTGAATATGTAAGTCAAGATGTTCTTTGGAGAGTGGTACAGCTTGGGACTAGCCACCAACACCTTATTTGCCCAGAAAACCAATTCCAAGGAAACTGGGCACGGTGACTAACTTATGATATGTGTTTAATAAATACTTCTGAAGGATGTTGAACTGGGAGCAGATACTTAGGAACTGCACAGCCATTTTACTGGATGTTGGCTAGGAATGTAGGTCAGTGGTACTTGCCTGTGAGGCAGCAAGGGCTCTGCCCACTGAAGAATCTGCTTTCCCACGCCCTGGTTGGGCTGCTGGAAGGCCAACTCATGGACTCTAAGCATCTCTAGCTGCAGCCAAAAAACTGGAAGGCCTCTGAACATGAAAAGCAAAGTTTCCAAGAGGCTCAGCCCCTTTTTCAATCCCATAGGAAGAGGTTTACATTTGGGATATTTGATAGCCATTTGGGATCCAGTTAACACATCTCTCCCAGTACAAATCACACCTTTGCATTCTTAGATGGCATTGAACAAATAAACTCCAGACAAACAAGGCTCTGGCTTTTGTTGAAACGTAAAATAGGGATGGGAAAACTGGATATAAGATACAGGGATGTGAGTTTGGAACTGCTGTAAGCTCTTAGAACTCTTTTTCTGTTCTTTTTGCCATGAGAACAGAAGTTTGATCCAGTGGCATAGGGATAATGGTATGCAGCCTCCCTTTACAACCACTCCTGTCCAACTGAAAGTGAAACGGAGAGAAAGAGGGTCCCCTAAACTGTTCTTAGTCTCAGTCATAAAAGAATTTAAGAAGGGACCCAAACGGAAGCTTTTACAACTTTATTAGAAACTTAAAGAAAAATCCTCAGGGCAGGCGAGCTGGTAATCTTGGCAGCTGCCTTGAGGAGGTGAATAGTGGGAAGAAGGAAAGAAAATCATGAAGCCATGCAGGTTTAGAGTCTGCATGGGGGTCAGACACGTGGCTGACTGGCAGTCACATGGTTGGGAGAAGGAAGCTTTAGAGGAAAAGTGAAGAAACATAAGATGCTAGTGGTAGCTCAAAGCCTTAAAGAAAGCATGTTTAGAAAGAAAAGCATGAAGAAGAAAAGGAAAAATTAGGCTTTCCTGAAGAGTTCAGGAAAGTGGACAGACTTACAGAGACCTACATGACTGTGGCTAGTCCCAAAGGTCTGCAGGGATCTGCACTAGTTCCAGGCAGAAAATAGTCATTACATTATTAACACACCAGGTATTTCTCCCATCTATTTAGTATAACTTAAGGTGAACCTGCCTTCCAGGGCCTGGTTCTATCACCAGGTAATTGACCAGTGAGACTGGAAAAGTGAGTCCTCCTACAGAGACCTACATGACTGTGGCTAGTCCCAAAGGTCTGCAGGGATCTGCACTAGTTCCAGGCAGAAAATAGTCATTACATTATTAACACACCAGGTATTTCTCCCATCTATTTAGTATAACTTAAGGTGAACCTGCCTTCCAGGGCCTGGTTCTATCACCAGGTAATTGACCAGTGAGACTGGAAAAGTGAGTCCTCCAATAGATATACTGTAACAAAATCACAAAAGCAGTCCACAGAAGCTTACTGGCAGTCAACAGAGAAAGGAAGATGTTTTCCCAAGGAGCTAAGCACAGGTGTTTATAGATTGAGCACTTTAGATGTGTTAAGACATACTTTGTAAACGGTCATACTGCATTGCACACAGAGAAAACATTAATAGAAGAATCAAGTTCAGAACAAAGAATAATCTTAAACTGTCTTGAGTGTCTCAAGTGTACTTGCCATGGTACTCAGAGTAGCAAAGACAGTTGTATTTATTTTCGCAGTGCTGGGAATCAAACCTATAGGATCTGAGAGCCCGTTGCAGGGAGCAGCAGCCCACCACTTCAGGACAGACAAATGAGTGTTAGGTTCCTGGCAGGTTTCTAAAATGGAGGTGCAGCTTGCATAGTCTAAAACTGGTGGGATGGAACTTAGTCTTGGGCAAGTCCCTCTTCTTGTTGGGAGACCAACCAGTCCTGAGCTAAACTGCCCAGTCTGTGCCATGGACAGTTACCCAACCACCTGACTGCCTATAAAAGATGTCTGACTTCCCCTGCTCCCTGCTGTTTCTTTACTACAGTTTCCCTGCTCCCCAAGAGGCAGCCCAGCGGTGTATCTGCTCTTAAATAAACTGCTGCCCCCACCCCATGGAGTTGTCTGGTCAGTGGTTTTCTCCATGTCCTCTTCCATACATATGGTGCCAAAACCTGGGAGAGGAATGACTGGGTTACTTATGACCTGGTTTCCTCTTACCAAACCTCGCTGCTGACCATGCCCTCCTGCCTGTGTTTTGCCTACGCTGGCTCCCACCACTCACCACATCAAGCCAGAAATTAGAGTCCATCTGCTTTCCTCAGTCCTGAAGAGCCAGAATGCTCTGACTCCATTTTGGCTAGCTTCTTTAGGCAAGCCCAGACAAGCTCAGGCGTATTATACATGTAAAAGCCTTATAAGGTATGAACAAAAACTTCTGGCTCTAAAAGGTATCAGTCAGCACATTCCAATGCCCTGAAGACAGCTCCTACCAATCAAGACTTCCCCAGTACACATGATATGGGGACATCCAATTATTTTAAAAAGATGCTTGGAATGTGCGGGTTTCTGTGGAGTGCCCCAATAAAAGCTCCTGCCTGCTATTGTTCGGGGCCAGACTCCATCTTTGGCTTGTGTAGTCTGTGCCCGGCTAGCTGCCATTTGGGTGTCTTTTTTTTTTTTTTTTTTTTACTTTAAATTCTTGAATAAACTTTTTATATAATCTTTTTGGATATCTGTGTGAATTATTTTCGATTCTCGAACCCTAACAGTCCCACTCGCCTTCTGACAATGTCTGGGTAAGTGCTCTCCTGCAGAGCTGTGGATCTACTTCTCTGCCTTCTCTCTCGCTTCCCTACCCCTCTCCTCCCAGTCTCTGGCTCTCCCTCCTTTCTCTACCTTCCTGCCTTGAGGTTTTCCCTTTTCTCTGGAGGTGTCCAACTCAGAAGCCATACCAGTATGCCACACATCTTCCCGTGCTCTACTGGGGGCACCCCTCACTTGTCCTTGTGACACATGAGTGACAAGCTACTTGGTCTCTTTCCTCATTGGGAATGGCAATCATGACAGGGATGCCTCTCATGGCTGCCACTTTCCTGAGAATGCCTTACCCTCTTACTTCCTCCTTCTGGACTTCGAAGGAACTAAGACTTAGGTGGCTCGGGAGCTCCTGGAACTTCCCACTGGGCCCCACGCGACCCCCTTACTTCTCCCTTCCTTGCCATGGGCTTGGCAGTGTCTGTCTTTGGTCGTTCTCCCCGCCTATGTCCCCTTCCAGTGTCTTTCTCCCTCACTTTGCTCGGGATGGTCTCTGATACTGTTCAATCCAACTTGGGTCTCCTTTTCTCCATCCTTTACTCTAGGCTATCTCTCCTTCTCCCTCTAACTAGTTATGGATTCCCTGCACAGGAAAAAATGTTCCAGATCACTTTCCTCTCTCCCCCTCCAGTAACCCTTGTTCTGCTTCTGAACCCAGCCACAGATGTTTAAGTCTCTGTAAGTCTGCCTACTTTTCTAAATTTTTCAGAGAAAAACTTCTTCTTCATATCCCTTTTCTAAACATGCTTTTGTTAACACTTTAGGTTATCCAGCATCTTGTACTTTACGTTTCTTTAAAGCTTTCTTCTCCCCCATCCCAATATGGCTGCCAATGCCCATGTAAAGCTCCATTGCCTCATGACTTTGTCCTAAAGCCTTTGTTTGGGTAAATTCTTTTATAAATGAAACTGAGAATCCTCTAGGGGATGCTCTTTCTTGCCATACCATCTTGGTGACCACTAAGACCCCCAAATTCTAATAGCTTATTTATTTGTTGGCCATGTGAAATTTTTTACTGTTGCTCTGAATTGGGCAGGTGAACTTCTTTATGGAACTTGCTATCCTGCCTCGTGGCATTCAAGGCTGCAAACCTCTCACCAAGGTTTCAAAAGCCATTTTTTTTCTGAACTTTTTCTCAGGCAGAGGGGCTCAGAATTTTTATCTCTGACCATGTGGTCCTAAGGCTGCTGCTTTCCTAAATAGATTTTTAAATTTCAATGTACATGAAAAGTCACTGGCCATGCTCAGGTGAGACAATCTTTCAGAACAACAACCCAGTGATTTATGTGCTAGACATAGCACACTGTTTTCTCTGCAGGCTTCATGAGTTTCTTTTCCAGTATAGCTTGTATCAAGGAATGAAAAGATCCAGAGGACTTTGCTTTGCATTTACAGCTACTATGGGTGGTGAGAGAATGGATTTCCTTGCTTTGCTCTTCTATTTGGGGCCTATATACATCTGAGGGTACTTTCTCCTATTATATCAAGTATAAATTAACTGGGTGCTTTCTAAAAATTAAAAAAAAAGGGAAGTTGCTGTCACATTTAATCTGTGAGACATGTGAATCCAACAGGGTTTGTATCCTGGTGGGTTATGGGCTTGTATCATGGAGCTGAGCATACTAGGTAGCCATGTGGTGTGGTTACCATCATGGCTGCAGACCTCAACAAGCGGGAGGCAACCACGTGATCTGGTCTCCATCTTGATTGATGACACCATCAATATGGGGAAAGTCACATGGCTTGGTTGCCATCTTGGACAGTAATATTTTCAAAATGGCAATGATCTGTGTGACTTTTCTGCCATCTTAATTCAACCACATGGCATAATTCAAAATGGCAATACCCAGGAGCCTACTGGTACTACTGAGGGCTATAGGGGTTCATGATTACCTGGGAATTCCCTAGACAGCAAACATTCAATTGCATGTCCTGATCCTCTTGCAATTTATTTTTGTTGTGGTTTTCATCTTGGATTCTTGATTGGATCATAGAAAAGCAAGAGATTTTAACAATTTTTATTGTCTTGTAACAAGGTCAATGTATTCTTATATAAGACTAGGAAAGTAATGCCAGAATGGGAGTTTAAATTTTAACATCATTTTAAGCTGTTTCTAAATGGGATTATTTTCAGTACTATTTATATTTTATTTATTCTTAACCTAAGATGTTAATGTTTCCTTTTTGTCTTTTCTGTCTCCTCTGATTTATATTATGCTAATAACTTATAAATTTGCTGGGTCTCATACATAAAGGCATCTCCCTCTGTAAGAAACATTAAATATTAGTTTTCTCTTTCAAAACCTGTAAAACTTAGAACTTGGCTTATGACAAGAAATTCTAGTCTTTTAATCACATCATACCTTGTAAGACTTTTGTTTAAGGGAAGGCCCTGGTGCATCCCTGAACTTGATGGTCCACAGCTGAGCTCTTCTCTCTGTAAGAAGATTCCTTTAAAAATCCTTATGCAAAAGTAAAATCTGCCTTGCCAAGTTACTTTGCTTTGTCCATGTGTTCCTTTGAGTATTGATAGGGTTCTCAGATTGATAGGGTTTTATTGACACCCTTTAGTTATTTAGCTCTTAAAGGGAAAAGAGATACTACCTTAAACCTACGTGGCAAACTTAACCCTTTCTTTCAGACCACTAAGTCTTTTACATATTAAAGAGCTAGAATATAAGCTTTTTGTTTTCTCCCACTCTTTGGTGCACCTAGGTTTCATGTAATTGTGTTGTGTGTCTGTGACAGTTGTTTTCATGTACTGTTTGTGTTGACAAATTTTGAATTTTGGCCATTTTAGTTCTTTCTCCTTTCTCTTTGTTTTATTGTGCACGAGAACTATTGGTTTTAGTTTTGGTATGCCTACTCAAAATACATGTGTACAAATTTATAAATATTTTGATGATACATTCAAAGATACCCTAATTATTTTAAAATCTATTAAACAGTGTCTCTAGGTTTATCAAGTGTTTCACAAAACTATCAAATGATAATTGCCTATGTAAAACAGCATCTAAGCTGGTTGTGTAAAATCCTATTTGTTAAATACCTTTTTTGGTTTTAGTTTACTTTCAAGGTCTTTTAAGGTGTATTTATTTTGTTTGTCTACTTCAAAGGTGTTTTGGTTTAAAAATAACAAACACCATGTTCTTAATAAAGAGTAATAACAAAATCTTAGTTACTAAAATCTATCTTATATATAATTAGATATGTATACAGTCAACATGAATTTATATTTCTTAAAATTAATTTACTTGGTATCATATTAACTTTTAAGTAAAGTCTCATCCAAACTAAAACTGTTAATACAATAATACTTTTTCAGGTCAAAATGTTATCTCTTTAGTCCTTATCTACAACATGGTTCTTATTACTCAAATATATAAATTAATTTAAAGTACATCTCTCTCTATATATATATAAGGTAAAATATTAATTGCTTGGTAAATTCTCACAACAAATGGTAAATTTGATTGTAAGTGTTATTAATAAAGTTTATTGAAGGTCTGAGCAGGCTTATAGCACAGTTTTCCTTATGTGATTATACTGGAGGTTGTAAACTTCAATTTGATGTTTTGCTATGTAACAGTTGCTTCTCTCTACCTAGTGTTTACATCCCTTCAAAACCTAAAGCAAGGTTTTGGTAGATCATTCTCTGAACTACATAAAGTAAGAAAGATTATTAATGGTTTTGTGTTTTCTATAAGGTTTATCTGGGAACTTATAAAGCCAGTGAGTATATAGGTAATGTTAACTCATTACATTATCTTATGTGTATAATTTGGATTCCATGTTCTTTTAATAAGATGATACTGCACAGCACTCTTCTGAGCCAAATAACTTCCATCTTCATGACTTCAGCTGTGCCTACTTGCTAAAGATCATCACAACTGGGCTTGTTGACAGTTGTGTTCCTTCATTAAAGGAGGGGTAAGCAGGGGCATTGGACCCTCACTTGAGCATTCAGCCATTCTTCTCAGCCAGCTGTATGTATTTCTGCCATAATTGCAAATGATCGCCTGCATTTGGGAAGGACTATAGTATATAATCTTGGGAAGGGTGGGAAGAGAGGGCTTGACCCATGAGATTATAAAAGGTCAACATCTATGCTGGGTCAAGGCTTTCCAGTGCAAGTACTCTCAGGTCACCCATACACCTCAGTAACTTTCCTCACTCATCTCTGTAAGTAAAATCAGTAAATTCATTGGTTCCCCCAGAATGAACTTTAACATAATCAAACATTGGTTTGACATCAGAACCTTAGAAAGGGGATGAACATTGCTTAGTGGCCCCAGAAAGAGAATTCTCACAACACGTGGAAAGTTTATTTGAAATGTTATATCTCATGGTATTAAAAAAGAAAACGAGAAGGTGAAAAAGATATTAAAAAGGTATGCAAGTGGAGATATTTTATAAAGAAGGACTTATGTATGAAGATTATGATGACTAGATATTTCCAAAGTAGCAACAAATAAAAGAGAAAGTCTATGCAAGTAATATAGGTCTGGATAGGTTTGTTATTATATATAAAAGATAAGACAAATTATGTATCAATAATCTTAAAATTTCTAAGGTCATAGTTCAGTCAACTAGTTTAAGAAACAAAATATATGTCTAGTTAAGGTTTATCTGAGAATGTTTGGTTTTGCCCAAGCTTTATCTACATAGAACATGGTAATTAAAAGTACCATATTGGTGTAACTAACCTTCTTGGGCATTTAATAGCCATACTTTTAAGGCCCATACTAATGTGGTCAGACAGACTTAAAGGACAGTTTTTGCCCCTTGCCCTCCAGGGTCGACTAAGTTCCAGGAGACTATGGAGCATCTCTCAAAATGTCCTGTTACTGTGATGAGTCACCTGTCCTCTTGTTCAGGGAGGCCATGGAGACCCCACAAGATGGACTCAAACCAGTGTCCAGTCTACAAAGAGGAGAGTCAACACAGAGGAAACTTTTCCTCAGTGCTTCCAAGTGAAGCCAGCCATTGCCAAGCAGGACCTGGACTTATCTTCACATAGATGGAAATGGTAAAAGAAAGGCCTAAGGAGCCAGAGGCTCCTCCCAAGCCCATGTGACCCCTGAGGACCAGATCTTCGATGGACCTTAAGAGTAAAAATAGGTTTATTTGGGTCAACTGCACAGTCTTAAATACCCAAAAGGAAAGTATAACAAAAGAGCTAAATGATTAGTATATTTCTTTAAGAGTCCAAAGGTTTGAACATCCTAGACATTACCCTTAAGTTCATACAAGATGCTATTTAGACAATTTCTCACTAATCATTTGTTCTTAATACGAAAATGCTGCTCAGGTGTCAGACTTCAAATCCTGGTCTAATCAACTCTACAGTCCCTGCCTATAGGCAAAAGAAAAAAAAAACCTATTTGTATCTAAAAATTAAATGATAGCTAAATTTCCTCTCTCTCCCTGTCTAGAGGTCATTCGGGAAGGAACTCACACTGTGAGCCTAGTCACTCCAACAACTGTCAAGTGCCTGAAAAGCAAATTTTGAGTCTAGCCATGGCAGCCAAAAGAAAAATGAGGAGAGCCCAGTAGACAGATGCTTTTGGAAGCCTGCATCAAGAAATTCTGATTTGAAAATTCACCGTTCTGACTTCTCCTGGTTCCCAGCCTAGAATTTGTGCCTAACTACTCTTGCCTTTACTTCTCCTTCCTCTCCCTGGCCCATTGATATCCATTCTCCTCATAATAATGATTATTCCATGACTTTTCATTTTTTTTCAGGTCAGGACAGAGTCAATGAGATGTCCTGATGATCAGTGAACCAGATGCTCTTAACTGAATTCCCTCAGGTCTCCTACCATCACCTGCCCACCTAACCCTGCATGCCAGACCAATGTTCGAGCCTTTTGAGACCACCTCTCCCTTTGCTGACATCCCTGTCCAGCAGGAAGTAGCTAAAGAAAGGCTGGAATGTTAGGTTCCTGGCAGGCTCCTAAAAATAGCCGTCAAACTTAGCCCTGGGCAAGTGCCTCTTCTTGTTGGGAGACCAACCAGTCCTAAGGTAAACTGCCCAGCCCGTGTCGTGGACAGTTAGCCAACCACCTGACTGCCTATAAAAGATGTCTGACTTCCCCTGCTCCCTGCTGTTTCTCAGTGATGTTCCTCTGCTTCTCCAAAAGGCAGCCAAGTGGTCTGTTTGCTCTCAAATAAACTGCCACCTCTCTCCTCGATGGAGTTGCCTGGTCAGTGGTCTTTGCTGTGTCCTTTTCCATACAAGGAGTTTTATCACTTGTCAGTTCTCGTTAGGTGAGCCAGTCACTCTCAGGTAAATGCTCAGTGCTACAGAAGTCTTTGCCAAATGTCTCCTCCACACCCTCACACCCCACCTCCTCTCCCCAAGATCGCATCTTGGTAGCCACTGGTATGCAGAGCTACAGGCCCAGTTTAAGAGAGGACTGGTGGAGCACTGCTGGTGTCACGCCCCCACCCCAATGGACTATTATGCAGCTGTGGGTGGCCCTTGCCTTTCTCTTCTGGCCACGTCTTCCATGCTTTCTCTGGCATTTTTTCCAAGTACAGTTTTTTGTGAATTATCTAACTGCCTTACCAGGGGCAGCCAGAATGTTCTGGAACCCCTCTATACTCTAGAAAGCTGTGGAGAACCAGATGCACTGGTTGAGACCCATGCCCAGCCAAGGCAATACAGACTCCCTGGCAAGCCTGCAGACATCCTGGTGTCCTGGAGTGCCCATGCTGTCCTGCTGCAGGCAGGACAAGAATAGGAAAGGCTGGCCACTAATTTACAAGTGAGTAGCTGCATCCCCTCATTCCTAGTCTCCATCCACTCACCTCAAGCTCTCTAGCAACCAAAGACCAACAGGATATGGCCACACACTCCCCTGATGTAAAATAGGAAGTTTGCCAGTTTCCCACCAGGAGGAACACAAGGAAGAGCTCTGTGCTAACAGTTCCCTGCAATGTAGTGTATATTTAGCATGAAATTACAAAGTTTAGTTTTGGCTCTTGGCAAATAAAAACAAAATCTATGTCAATATATCTGCTTTGGTTGTGAGATTTAACGTTAGTAGACTGGCCTGAGCTCTGAGAGTGCTCCAAGGGGGTGCTCCCAGAGCTCTGGTCCAGGTCCATACTCACCTGCTCTAGAACACCACTCAGTTCATATATCCTCTTCTTAAACCTGGCTTGGAGGCATGGGCCTTTACTCCCAGCACTCAGGAGGCAGGGGCAAGAGGATCTCTGTTGAGATCAAGGCTAGCCTGGTCTACATAGTGAGTTCCAGGCCAGCAGGGGCTACAGGGACACCCTGTCTGAAAACACACAAAAAAAGAAATCCTATTTGTTTACAAGTACCTCTAAATTGCTGTAGTTGAGGGTTTCTGTTTTAGTGTCTGGAAGGCACAGTATCTTGAATTCCTAATCTTTCTCAGAGGCGGCCATAAAAAATAAAAACTTACAAAAACTTATTCACAGCTAGTTCCCCTTAGACAGTAAAATTTCAATTGACTTCTGTTTCTTTATTTTGTTTTTGTTTGTTTGTTTTGAGGCAGGGATTCTCTATAGCCCCAGCTGACCAGGAACTATGAAGACCAGGATGATCTTTGATCTCAGAGATTGGCCTGACCCTGCCTCCTGATTGTTGGGATTAACAGCATGGGCCACCATGCCTGGCTTTGTTTTTGCTTTCTTTTGTATAATAGCATGTTTTTATTTAGTAGAAAATTGAACTTTTTCTGAGTAATTTTGATATTTTGGAAATAGTTATTTTTTCATAAAATATATATACATGGGATGGGTTTATTACTGTCATTTTCAAATGAGTTAATAAATATCCATGGACTGGGGTACAGCTTGGTACACAGCACTTGCCTAGAATATGCAAGACCCTGGGTTTGAGCCCAAGAACTGCCAAAATATTTTTCTTTACTTGAGAAAGGGTCTCTCATTGAACTTGGATCTCATCTGTCTGGCCAATGAGCTTCAAGGATCCACCCATCTCCACCCCCTCCCCCACCACTACCATTACTCCTGTACAATGCCATACCTGGCTTTTACATGGATGCTGAGGATGTGAACCCAGGCCCTGCAAGGCAGGCACTTTATTGACTGACCATATCCCCAGCCCCTAAGAAGTTTTAATGTAAAATTTTAATATTTAAATTTTCTTGTTTTAATTTTACAGAACAGAAAATGACAGATAAAATCTATAGAAGCAATATTCTTGAGAGCCTTGAACAATCAGAGTACAGGGCTGAAGAGACAGTTCAGTCGTCAAAGTGCTTGCTATAACAGGCCTGAAGACCTAAGTTTGGATCCCCAGTGCTCATGTGAAAGTGGAGTGCCAGTAGGGCAGAGTGTCTGTAGCCCCAGTGCTTGGGGGCAGAGAAAGGTTCTCTGAAGCCCCATGGGCAGCCAGTCTAGCCAGCCTGTGAGCTCCAGGTTCAGTGAGAGACCCTGTCTCAAGAATTAATGTGGAGTGTGATTGATAAAGACACCTTATGCTGATCTCTGGCTTCCACACACATGTGTGCACACACTTGAACATAAATTATCAATGAAGAAAACTGAGCTCTCACCTCAAAGGGAAGAGATAATTTATTCTGGAGTCAAATATGAATAACCATAGCCCAAGAACACAGATTTCAGTCACCCCAAATTCCATGTTCCAGCAGTTTCATGACGTTTTTACATTAGCAGAACAAAGAAACTCATAAATCAAGGCACTTAAGTTCGTTGGTGGCAGCATTAGTTAGGTGTGTTAAAGCAAAGTGGGGAAATCTCTGCTCTAGAGGTTGCAGATATTCTCTGATGACACCCCCTGGCTTTGGGTGGAAGCTAGGGATCTGTTTGTGTATGCTGAAAGGATTTACCCAATAGTCACAGGGACATTGTTCACACAAAGGTGGGCAATAAATGACTATCTAGGAATTAAGATGACCCAAGATAACTTGGCTCTGGGCCTGTAACATTCCAACCTCTCTACAAACATTGATGTTCTAATCCCTGAATCAGCTTTGAAGAATGTTCAATGCAGGTGTGACTTTTTCTGAGAAATTCAGTTAACAGCACATGTGTAAGAACACACACACACACACACACACACACACACACACACACACAGAACTACACAAATAAATATAAAGGGGTCCTAATGATACAATGTTTAAGAACCACATCCACAGCAGAGAGGATACAGTAGGATTTGGAGCTGGAGAGTCTAAATTCAGGTTCTAAGACTCTCACTCAACTGACATGAATTACAGCAACACTTCAGGCTGTGAGGTCACAGGACCTAGGCTCAGAATTCTGGCTCTGCTGCCCACTGGTGTGACTTAGGGTGAGTCATTTCACCTCTGGGATAGAGACAACTGCAGCACCTTCTCCAGCAGGCCCTCCATGACATTTGAATTTCAGATGCTTACAGCCCTACCTAAAGCACAGAAAGAGCTTGTGAAATGTTACCAACACTTGGGAGGGGGTGCGAAACACTCACTTCCTTTTCCTTTATCTCATGGTTCTAAATTATCAGTAATAAAATACAGTTCTAGAACAGCTGGAAGCTATTTCCACCACCTTCTCCAGCCTTACCTTCTGCTTCCCTGGAGGAGGCTCTGACATCAAAATGCATCCTTGCTGTTTTCCAGAAGGAGGCTCACCAAGGCAACCTGTGAGTCTGAACAATGACAAAAGTATAAGGTAGTGGGGGTAGCCGGGAGCAGGGAGAGCCCTCAGGAGACTCAGAGAGCCATGGACCTGGGAGAGGGATCCACTCCGCTGTGCTGCCACACCATCTGGTCCACAGAAATACCAGACTTGAGTGCCTCTCATCCCTATAAAAAGCAGCCTTTCCTTTCCTGTCTTCTCTACCCCCTCCTTCCTTTTTTTTTTCTCCCCTTCCCTTCCTTTGGCCTCTTTTCCTTAGTTTGGTCTTGCCCCTTCTCCCTCCCAATCACTTCCTTTTTACCCCAACTCTTCCTCCTCCTCCCCTCTGCTCACCTGCAGTGCTCTTCTCTGTCAAACCCTTGATAGATTCCAGATGGCCTTCTAGATCATTTAAATGCCTAGTGGCCTCCAACACTGGTGCAGACTTCTAAGAGAGACGAACTATTCAGAAGCATTGGGCGCCCCCTGGTGGTCCTTCCACTATGACAACTCCCACAGACAATAGCCTCCATCTATTGTCAAAGGTAGGCAGTGAAAAGGAAGTGGTTAGACACAGAGCCTCTGCATTAGAAGTGTTTACTCTGTCCAGAGCTCCTGTAAGATCCCTCAATACAAAACCAGGTACACCAAAAGCAACAGATGGGGAGTAGAGGGCAATACAGAGGCAGGAGCTTTTTAAGAGAAAAGGCCTGGGTCTAGTCAGGCGAGGTTCAGCATAGCTCTGGCCCTCTGTTGCTTCATACCTGAGTGCACCTGAGAACGCTTATGAGCAGATTTCGCTGTTCTGAGCACAACATGAGCCACATCCAGCCAGGATCCTCAACTGCCTCCGGAGGTTGGAAATGAGTCACAGAGGCAGATCTTGGCTCCCATAATTGCTGGACTGTTCTTTCCTCCCTCCCTCCCCTCTTCCTCCTGCCCCCCATGCAGCCCAGGCTGACCTCAAACTCACAATCCTCCTGCCTCCACCTGTGATTACTGAGCTTGCAGGCAACCTCTTTAAATGGCAAGTAATTCTTGCAGAAAACCTGTTCTGTACAGATGACTCAGGATGAAAACAGGTGCTTTAACTTGAGACTTCAAAAATGAGATTGTTGTGACCTAGAGCTCTGGGAAATAGCATCATGAAATCACAAACACTTGTGCTTGTTTAAAGCACCATGTCCTGTTATCAATAACCTGTGCAGTACAAGTTTAACAGATGCACCTCTGTGGCCAGTGAGAATATCTCTACTAGCAACTGTCTACTTGTTATAAGAAACTGAGCAGACCCCTCCTGGGAGTCAAGCTCAAGTTCAGGGTAGGGTAGGATTGTATTTACATTTAGATATTCTTTTATTATTTTTTAATATTTTTAATTGAATTTTTGCATATTTCATACACAACATCTGTGCTGGATGGCTTTCATCAACTTGACACACCTGAGTAGAGAGAGCCTCAGTGGGGAATTGCTTCCATTGGACTGGCTTGTGGTCAGATGTATGGGCATCTTCTTGATTACTGAGTGATGTGGGAGGGCCCAACTCACTGTAGGCTGTCCCACCTCTGCGAAGGTGGTCCTGTGTTGTATTAAAAGTAGGCTGAGCATGGGCCAGGAGAGCAAGCCAGTCAGCAGTGTTCCTCCATGGCCTGTACTCCAGCTTCTGCCTCTAGGTTCCTGAGCTGAGTTCCTACCTTGAACTCCCTGATGAGCTGTGACCCAGAAGATGTAAGTCAAATAAATCCTTTTCTCCCCAAGTTGGCATTAGTCAGTGTTTTGTCACAGCAATGGAGAAATAAACTAGAACAACATCTTTTTTTGGGGGGGGGTCTATTTGAGACAGGTTCTCCCTATAGCCTCAGTTGGCCTGAAACTCGCTATGTAGACCAGGCTGGCCTTGAACTCACAAATATTCGCCTGCCTCTGCCTCCCAAGTGCTGGGATATTAAAGGCGTGGGCCATGATGCCCGGTTCTAGAAGAACATCTTAATCATCTTTGTGCCCCTTCTCCCATCAGCACCCTCCCATAGCCCCCTACCACTGGATTTCATGCATTCTGTCATTTATGTTAAGGCCTATTGAGACAAGTTTGTGTACCTAGCTATGTGTGAGTTCATCACTGGAGCCTGTTCAGCCTACCTAGCATCACTCCCTTAAATAAGATCAGCTATCCCTCACCCAGCAGGGTTTTGGCAGCTCCACTTCTCTGACTCTGCCATCTACAGCACACACACAGCTCATATCGCAGACCCAGGCTGGCTCCATTCCGCACCTGCTGCTGCCCTTGGTTGTTGTCCCATGGTGCTGGCATCTCAGAAAATCTGGGGTCTCACTGAAACTGAGGCTTTACTTTCACCAGTGGCCTTTCCTGGCCTCTCAGGGTGCTCTCTGTGACCCCTTCATGCTCTCAACACCAGAGCCATGCAGGAGACTCTTACACTTCAACAAATCCTGGTTCCAACTTGAGATAGAGGCTCAGGGCTTCTCTGGACCACAGCTTCTGTGTACTGACCCTGAAGAAACACTTTCCAGAAGATTTCACCTTGCTGATGCTGGTCTCTTGTCACTCACAGCTGATCCCTCAGCCCCAGCTAACTAGCATCAATTGTCCCAGCAAAACAAAGGCTTCACTTTAGTGGTTCTGGTCTCTTCTTAATCACAGCTGATTCTTCAGCCCCAACTGACCAGAACCCACAGATTCTCAATTCAAAATATAATACAAACAGCCCTGATAGTATACTTCTCTTTGAAGCTTCACAAGCCAGGCCTCCATTGTTCACAGCTCTTTCAGCATAACTGTTCCAAGCTCTACAGCAACAAACTCTAAGCACTCAATGGCTTTTTCCAGCCCAGTGTTCCAAATGCTTCCACAATCCTCCTAAAAACACCAAGGTCAGGACTGTCACAGCAATACCCCACTCTCTATACCAAGTTCTGTTCTATTTTGCCTTCTATTACTGTGACAAAACACTCTGACCAATACCAGCTTGGGGAGGAAAGGATTTATTTGGCTGACATCTCCTGGGTCACAGTTCATCAGGGAGCCTAAGGTAGGAACTCAGGGCAGGAACCTGGAGGCAGAAGCTGGAGCACAGGCCGTGGAGGAACACTGATTACTGGCTTGCTTCCCCTGGCCATGCTCAGCTTGCTTTCTTATACAATACAGAACCTGCCCAGGGGTGGCACCACCCACAGTGGGCTGAGTCCTCCCACATCACTCAACAATCACCAAGATACCACACAGACATGGCCCCAGGCCAGTGCAATGGAGGCAATTCCCCAATTGAGGCTTCCTTTACCCAGGTGTGTCAGCTTGACATTAAAGCTATCCAGCATAACAAGAAAACAACAGAAAAGTTAATATTTTAAAAGTTTAAATGTATCAGTAATTACTTTTTCTACACTAGCCAAACCTAGATTGCCTCTAGGAAGGTAAAGATAAAGCGTGTCTGTTGTTCTGTCAGCATGACTACATGCAAGACATGTGCTCTGAAGAGCAGTTCTTGAACCTCAGTGGACACAGGAACCATCTGGATTCTGCTGATAATTGGGTCATGCTCCCAAAGTTACCAATCCAGTAGGTCTGGGGTGAGACCAGTGATTTTGCATTCATAGCGGGTGCCTGGACAGCCCCGACTGCTTTGCAGGCCACCGCCCTAGAATCTACAAGTCCCCCCATGAACGCCAGCCTGGCTTTCTTCCCTGATACTTGTGTAGCAGGAGCTGGTTCCAGTGCTACTCAGTCCTGTAAAGCTGTCACTGGACTCAAAACCAAAGGAAATGTGCAGATTTGAGGATTTCTGATTCAGTCTCTTCACTGATAACCAATAGCATTTCCATTCGAGCCTCTTGATACCGTGGAGCGATTACCACGAGAGAGAAGGAAAATGGTACAAAATGGATCGCCTTCCAAAGACAGCTGCTGCCTCTCGGAACACATTGTGGTTGGCTGAAAGCACACTTGGCAATTTTCCCCATCTTCCTCTGTAAACGGAATATGCTCAAAGTCAGCAGAATCTCTGATACCTGAGACAAAGAATGTGTAGCAAAGAGTTAAGACCTAAACGCAACAATTCAAAGGCGAGGAGGGAGCTGGAGGAGCATGCGATAGCTTTATTATTCTAAATTGCCCATTTTAGCTCGGGATTCTAAAATTGGAACAGAGAGCAAATCCTATCTCTACCTGTATAAAAAATGGCTTTCACTACCCTCGAGCCCTGCAGATCTGCAAATTAGTGGCACAAATGAGCTAAGGTGCCATTCTGTGTGTGCTCAGGTGAACCTTAGTGTGTTCTTTCGTTCAGGAAAAATGCCCTCACCCACAAGCTTTACTGCCAGGGTTTTCTCGGTTGAGCCCCTCGGCCAAGGGCCCAGTCTTAATCCATGCTCATCGGTGAATCTTTTCTACTGTCACTGTTAATGACGGTGATGACAAGCTAAGAGCTACCCTGTCTTTTTTATTTTTATTTTTAAACGACAGGATGAGTATATTCAAATTTAGTTGTTAGTTCCTGGTGCCTGTTAAAAACGCTATCAAATTATCTTACAGTTAAACTCTGTTGTACAAAGTATTTAATTATATCTTGTGTGCTTTACCAGCATTCTGATAAGAGGGGTTTTTTATTTTTGTTATTTTCTTTTGAGTCGGGGGCTTACTATGCAGCCCGGACTAGCCTTGAATTGGTAGTCCTAGTTCTCAGTTTCTGTAGTCTTGGGGTTGTAAGACTGGGGTTTCAAGAGTGTTAATAGCCATGTTTTCCGTGAATCACAACTATAGATGCTACCCTCTAGTGAGATCGTGAAGCAAAGTGTGGAGGCCTGACTCTCCACCTCCAAACCAAGGGAGGAAGGAAAAGAAGAATTTCAGTATACCGGGAAAAGAACCAACATAGCTTGTAGCCGCCTCTCCTGTCTGGCAGGAACTCTGAGGAGTGCCAGGAGGGGCAGTAAAAGCCACAGATGATGCAAGCCTGCAAGTCACACTTTCCTCCTCCAGTAGTGTGGTTATTTGGAAAGACCAGGCTTGTACTCTTCCCAAAGGGAATTTCCAGGGCTGAAAAAACTGCTTCTTTTCTGAAACTTGAGAACATGCAAGCAGCTCCTGGTGCCCACAGCAGCAGCATGCTCACAACACAGGATAAAAGCCCTGTTCTGATGATGAGCTCTTGGTGAGGGACTGGTGCCTGAATGCTCAGCGGCATCACTTTATATAGCTGGTTACCCATCCTAGCATGAAAAGATGCATCTCTGCATGTGGTTTCTAGGAGGCGCCAACAATGTCTGGTCCCTTCGTCCCTTGGTCCCTACCATTCGAGCCTCCTAGAATGAATTTTAGCAACAGCATTGAACCCAGGGTCTTACACAAGTTACTCAAGCACCCTTATTGAGGCCGGCAACCATAGGAGATAGCTTAGCTTGAGACCCCATTCTGTTTGGGGTTATGCAGGCCTTCCTTGTAATGCGCTTAACAGCCTAGCTCCTTTACCTGCATGTACTGTGCTCTCACACACCTAACCTCATTCCAAACAATTCACTTAGTGACCTCAGAACTCCCTAGATCCCCCATCTGCCCTGGGCTACACGTACTCCCATCCCCCAAAGACAGTGTAAGTTTTCCTGCCCTTGGTAACAATCAAAGTTAGCCAGTTTCTATTCAAGTGTATTCCCAACATACCTGGGTATGAAGAATAGAAGAGCTGATCCCACCTAAACTGGTTGCGGGTACATGTACAGTGAGGCAAAACTGTCCTCTACCGTTTAGGGAAATCTCCCATTTTATTTACTATCTTATGCCTATGCATAATTGGACATGCATATGATTAACATGAGATGCATTATGGGAAGGGACATGCACCATAGAAAAATGAGTATATGACCTAATCTACCATTCAAAATAGATAACTGTCCAAACTACACCCCTTAGTAAAAAACCCCTCCTTCTCTTAAAACCCATAATAAGAGGCCCTATGTTGTAGTCTTGGGCTCTAGAGTGCTCTCACCCGCATCGCCCGCACACGTGGCATCGCCCGCTGTCAGTCTTGACAGTGCATCCCCTCTATAACCTGCACCATTGCTTTGCGCTAAATAAAGTTATCTTGCTTCTTTGGCAAATCTGTGTGAGCCCTTACTTTCAACTCTTTGGATTAAGAGGCCAAGAACCTGGAAACACCCTGACTACTGGTAGCACTACCACAGAGCTGCATCTTAAGTCATAATTTGTTTCTTAAAATTCCAGATTTAGGGAGAAAAGTCAGCCTCCTTGAATGATGATCTTTCTAAAATACGTTTTATACGTAACGGATTCATTAAGGAATTTGAATTCTCAGCACATTGCTCATCTCTCAACCACAGCTCGCAGTAGTACTGAGTCTCCTCTAATGATATCTTAGTCTGACTCCATCATTCTTGGCTATTTTCAGCCCCTGAAACATAGTCTGCTAAATGCAAAGCTCCCTGCTATCAATGAGGCTTGATGAGGCTTTGGGGAGGGGCATGGCTTGTAGGGTATGGGATAGTGGGGCATATTTCTTTGCTTTTGTTTTTTGTTTTTTGAGACAGGGTCTCTCTGTAGCCCCAGCTGGCCTGGAACACACTATGTGGACCAGGCTGGCCTTGATCTCATAGAGATCCACCTGCCTCTGCCTCCTGAGTGCTGGGATGCACATTTTGATTTTTCATGCTTTCATCCTAGCATGCTGGATTGGATTAGAAGGTTGAACATATAATGCCCCCCTCCCCATGCTGGTACAGCTGCTCTACACAGAGAATGGGGGGGGGGTGACAGTGAAGAACCATCAATACACTGTTGGATAAGCAGCAGTGGTTGTGATAAGAACATGTTTCACACTGGCTCTATTGCTCTGGTTTAGATGTGGTTTATCCTCTGAGGGCCCATAGATTGAAAGCCTCGTCCCCAGTGTGACAGTGTCGAGACATGATAAGACCTTTAAAGTGCAACAGTGAGGGGTCATTAGGTCGTTGGGAAATGTATTTCTAAGCCAAAATATGGTTATGCCTGAGTAAAGACACAACCTGAGTCTTAGCATTTGTTTTAAGGCCAAGAGTGGACCCAAACTGTAGATGTCTGTCTCAGAATTGTGGTTCCAAACTAGGCTTCACACATATTCAAACAGTATTTCCAATATGAATTGGGGAAGTAGAAGTCAGGACCCACCCTATCTTATCAGAAAATCTTATCCTTTGATCCCTAGGCCTAGAATATCATCCACACAATTAGAAACAGACCTCTCAATTTTTCTCAGTTGTTTCCAGTGCTTTGATATGTCAATCAAATGTACATATTCATATATGAATATATATTCATTATACTATTTTGGGTGGAGGCACAGGAGGGATTCTGAGGGATTATGGTCAGGTGCCCAGGTCATAAGAGGAGCAGATGGATCAGTGAGCTTGTTTACCTTGTAAATAGTAACTTTCTGGTGGCAAAGTTGGGTAAAAGTCATTTGTCCAGATTATGTCTATATTGTAAAATCATCCCTACTGGCAATACTGTTCTTGGAAAGGATTAAAATAGGTATCACAAAACTCTGATTGGTTCTCATAAGAGGATTACTATGATAAACTAAGATTGACCCCTCCCTCTGTCTCTAGCTTCCTGTCTCTCCAAAATATATCTCCTCAATCTCCTCACCTGTACTCCCATGAAGTCATCCACTATGATGTGACAATTAAAGGGGCTGGTTCTTGTCAGTGCCAGTGACATGCTATTTAAACTTTCAACCTTCATAACTGTGAGTTAGGTAAGTATCTCTTCTTTATGAGATATCCAACCTCAGGTACTCTGTTAGAGCTATGGAAGAGGTAGCAATTGGTTATATATGGTGCTGGATATAATCATCAACATGCACATGAACAGATAGATCTGGACTTCTACTTTTTAGTTCTCTGGTCTGCCTTAGCTTTCTGTAACACTGGTGACCTAGATTGACATGGTAGACCCCATGATGTTGGGTTTTGTGTCCATCTATCACTAAAGACCTCTTCTAGAATGGTAGTTGCATCTCCCATTGACCGCACCACAAGCCCCCATGATCAGATGGCCTCCCACTATGTCCCAGCCTTTAAAAGTTCCATCTCCCAGCAGTACCAAGCCAGGTACCCAGCTTTCAGCACATGGGCCTATGGGAGATACTCCAGGTGATATCCATTTGCAGATAGTAATGTCTGTTTTCTTCCACTGAAGGTGGATGATAGCCCCGACTTGTCCTTGCGAACTTATGTGAAGGGATCAGGAGAGGGCCTGGAATTCCAGGGACATTAGATGAGGGTTCTTGTTTATAGCCTTCTGCAGCTGTAACACTTTCCTTCCAACTTGGCATGCTCACTCTCTCTCTCTTTCCACACCTCCCTCAAGCTCATTCTCTGTATGAAACTATCTCTGACTTCTCCAATTTGTGTTCCTAGTATGAGAATGTACATTTTTTTAAAGTACTTTTAAATTTTATTTTTGGTGTATGTTTTGCCTGCTTATAAGTGTACCATGTGTGCAATGCCCATGGATACCATAAGAGGGCATCAGACCCTCTGGAACTAGAGTTACCAATAGTTGTTAGCCTCCATATGGGTGCTGGGAACCAAACCCAGGTCCTCTGCAAGGGCAGCCATCCCTCCAGCCCTGAATCTACATTATTGACTGCCTAATTTGTTAGAAACATCAAAAGGACAGAAGTAATGTGTGTTCTTGCTTTTTGACTTTGTCTTAAGTCCTTAAGAACTTGAAGATTAAGGTTTTTGGAATTTATAGAGGGAAAACATGGTAACTCACACTTTTTAAAAATTATTTTAGGTATGCTGGCACACATCTTTACTCCCAGCACTTGGGAGGCAGAGGCAGGCGGATTTCTGTGAGTTGAAGGCCAGCCTGGTCTACATAGTGAGTTCCAGGACAGCTGGGGCTACAGGGAGACCCTGTCTCAAAAAGACCAAAAAAGAAATTATTTTAAAATTATTATTTATTACTGGGTGTGGTGGTGTGTGCCTTTAATCCCAGCCCTCAAGAGGCAGAGGCAGGTGGATCTCTGTGAGATTGAGGCCACCCTGGTCCATATTGTGACTTCCAGGTGGGCTGTGACCAGGGAGACCCTGTCAAAAAACAACCAACAAAAATACAAAGAAATTAATATTTATTATTATTGTGTTTATGGTGGGGGGGGGAGGTACATGTGCCATTCTGCGTGTGGAAACCAGGGGACAGCTCTGTGGAGTTTATTCTCACCCCTCTCCTGTGGGCTCTGGAGATCGAACTCAGATCACCAGGCTTGCGTTGCAAGTGCTATACCTGCTGAGCCATCTCATCGGGCATAAAGCTCTATAAAGGATCAAGAAGCAAATGTTTTTCCCTCAAGTGAGGATTATTTATTTCCAAAGGCAATCAAATAGGTGATGTGCTGCTGCACAGAGAGTTGCTGGGTCCATGTGAACTTGACTTGTCGAGAAATGGTGTGTGAGCTTCTGCTTTTCAGTCTGTGAGTTGGTCATCCATTGAGAAGTCCAGGCCGGTGGAGGTAAGGAAAAGAAGTGAGATAAAATGTAACCAAGACAGTCAGTCTGCCTTGGTCTGCTTCCTCAGCTTACAGTGAAATGGATACTTGTAAATAAAACACATGCATTCACTATAACATAAAATGAATATTTTTAATTAAAAGAGGCTTTTAGAGCAATATAGTGCACATTAACAAATAGAATGCATAGCTATAATTAAGACAAAACAGACACGCTCCTTTGAGTCATCTCTAGCTCTCTACAGCCTCCTGCAGCATTCTGTGCTGCACAGAACTCTGAACAGCACGACTTCTAATAAAGCAAGGAGGAGAGGCAGATCATTTAAAAATTTTTGCTACTTTATTGTGGGGGGTGCACATGGGGGAGGGAGATACTGTGCACACATGGAGGCCAAGGACAGCTTTCAGGAGTTGGTCTTCCCCTTCCGCCCTGTTGAGGCAGGGTCTCCAATGTTTCTGCTGCGGCACTGTGTAGTCCAGACTAGCTGCCCATGAGCTTCCATTCTCCTATCTCTGCCGCCCATCTTGCTGTAGGAGTGCTGGGATTACAGATTAGTGCACCACAATTGGCCTTTTATATGAGTTTCTGAGATTGGACTCCAGTCATCAGGTCTATGCAGTTAGCACCTTTGCCGGCTGAGCTGTCTCCTCAGCTTGAGGTAGATTTCACTTTGCTTAGGGAAGCCTAAGGGATATGCACTAGGGGCTGAGGGTGTAACTCAGTGGGACAACACTTGCATTCTAAGCCCGTAGGGAAATTTGGGGACAGTATCAGCTTTTATGACCTTCACTTGCTTAAAATATAAATGAGGAGGTTGAATTTGATGGCTGGTAGTGTCGTTTCCTCTCTGACATTCAATGTGTTTGCACAGCCTTGGAGAGGGAAATTCCTGATTCCTGACTAGGAATATGTTTACTGAATCCAGAACAGGTTGTCATTTTACATATCTGTAGTGGGCTGGCTGCCTTTTATCCTGGTGATGGTGGTGTGGGTGGGGTTGAGGGCAGAATTACATGTTAATCGTGAGTAATGGTATACTATAGACCATACAATCCTGTTATGCCTTTGAGAACAAGGTACTTTGCTAGATTAGAGAATGAATTCAAAGCTTCAGGAAAGTTAGGAAGTTTGAATAAGAATTCCTTGGCCTTGTCTTGGAAAGAGAGAGATTTAAGAGATTACTCGAATAGGTAGAAGCAAGGTTGTACTCAGGGACAAAGTTTGGAGCTGGGAGAAAAGGCAGGCAAGTTGTATGCAGGCTGCACTTGCCTGGCTTCCTAGCCTAATGGTTTATGTTTCATATATATAGATCCCTCTTTGCTTCCTTGTAAGTAAAATTTTAGTATATGCAGACTTACTGCTGTATGAAATTTTTCTCTATTTGACAGAATTCTGATTTGAATACAAGCAAAGAAAGTCGGCCTAATAAGGATAATTACAAGAATGAGCTAGAGACAGAAAAGAGGAGGGGATGGAAAGTGCTTCTAGGACCACCTCAGAAAAAAAACATGGACAAATGAAAATAAGATAGCCTCTCTCCAAAGCAAGAAGGCCTGTATTCTTAGAAACCTGTTCAGTTCTTGCCATAGGAAGTACCAAGTGATAGATTCACCGTCCAAACATAAAAACTACAAAACCGAACAAAATATATGATGCACTTCCTTTCAGTGGACGATAAACAGCATTTGATATTTTAAAAAAAGGAAACAGTTAATTCTGCTGTTCTAGCTGGGGGCACCTTCCAAGTTGTAGCACTGGGGAAATGGAGCCCGGTTTGATAGCAATGGTCTCATTGGGTTGAGGAAAACGGATTCAAGACTAATTAAAGCGGCTGGGCCTAGAGGGTGAGAACATTATTATAAGAGAACTCTTCAAAGTAGGACTTGCTGAAAGCTCAGGGCCCCTAGCTCCTTGACTCTTTGACAAAAGACTAAGCCATATGTGTTCAAGGTATGACTTTATGATCCTGAGCTATCAGAAGCCTCTGAGCAAAACAAAAGTTCTAGAGCTCACATGAGGCTGCTAGGTGGATTCAACCGGCCAGAGTAGGGAGAACTTGATGAACACCTCAGGGATGCAGGACTGCTCAAGTCCTCTCCTAAGAAGGACTAAAACAAGTCTTAGAAAAATCAAACATTTGATTGATCAACAAACTAAACCAGGTTCTAGAAGTAAACTCAACTCTCAGAAGAAAAACATCAACACCAAGCACTAAACAACATTCTCAAAGCTCAAAATACTAAAACCAATTATTAGACCAGAAGTAGAAAAGCGTGGCCTGTGGGAACTGTTTGTAGAAACAGACTCAATGATAGTCTATGTTAGCATTGACAGTGTGTGTTAGCATTACTAAACAGAACTTTAAAACAGCTATTGAAAATGTATTCAAGTCTTTAAAGGGTAAGATGAACATAAGGAGCTAACAGATCTCAACTGAGAAATGAAAAAGACCGAACAAGGAATCAAATAGAAATTACAGAGCTAAAAGTTTAAATATACAAAATAAAAAGATTCACTGTCTTGGTTTAATAGCAGATTAGATGTTACACAAGAAAAGGCCAATGAACCCGAAGACAGATACTAATAGAAACTATCAAAATGGAAGCAAAGAGGGGGACAATGTGTCAAAAACACAGGTAGTGCCTGAGTGTCCCTGTGGAACAGAATCAAGTAATGTTGGCACGGAACTGGAAGAAGACACAAGCCACATCAAGCTCTGTTTACCCAGCCTCCTGACATAGCTGCATGCCTGCCTCGTACATAGCAATCCTCCTTCGCTTCTTTGTATGTAAGCATTTTAGTATGTGCAGTCTTACTGATGTCTAAAACTTTTCTGCAATTGGCAGGATTCTAATTTGCATATAATCAAACCAAGTCAGCGGATGAAGGAAAATTAAAAGGAGCTGGATGCAGAATAGAGGAAAGGGATCTGAAAGATGGTAGAAAATGCTTCCAGTGCTGTCTTAGAAAAACGAGTGAGCAAATACAGTTCAAGTTATGCACAAGGAGGAAAAAGAGGAAAGCAGAAAAAATAATGGCTTAAAATTTCAAATTTGTGGAAAAATTTCAACCCATAGATTCAGAAATCTCAATAAATCTCAAGCCCCATAAACGTAACAACATAACGTGTTAAGGCACATTGTAGTTAAAATGCTGAAACCCAAACGTTAATATAAAGATAACTGTTGACTTCTATGAGACACAGAGCAAGCCAGAAGTCAACGAAAGGACAAATTTAAACTGCTAAAAGGCAAGGGGAAAGACAGGGAGACTGCTGAGCAGAAATCCTATAAGTAGAAATATCTGTCAAAAATGAAGGCTGAAATAGCCAGGATACGGAACCTGCCCAGAGGCCAGTGAACAGATGAATGGGTAAAGAAAGTATGGTATGTACACAATGGGGTTTGTCCAGCTGTAAAGAAGGAGGAAATTATCTTATAGTTTGGAGAATTGATGGGATTGGAGCTCATCGTGTTAAGCGAAATAAGCCAAATATGCTGTTTTCTCACATATGTGAAATCTACATTTAAACACATACATACATGTTTGTTGTTGATAAATTTTCTGGTAAGTTGGCAGCTTGATGCACAAATAGACCAATGTATTGTGAGGTTTCAGTGTGCCCTGAGGTGAGATGTGTAACAACAATAGAACAAAGATGGGAGCGTGCTCAGAGGAGGCTCACAGCTCAGGATTTCTGCAGGAAGAGGGTACCAAGCAAGCTATGGGTATAGTTGCAATCTCTAGAGCAACCATTTAAAATGAAAACTGAGGCATAATTCAAAAGGCCCATAAAGGGGGGAAATGGAATACTAAGGTCCTTAAATATAATCCCCCAAATAAAGGAATGAAAAACAAAAACCAAATGGAACAAATGGAAGAAAAATAGAAAATAATCCCCTGAGCCAAGGGTAATGATTCCTGAGGGGACTAGATTCCTGAAGGAAAAGTCCAATTTATGTCCAATAAATCATACCATCATGGCATCACACAGACTCAGCAGTAATGTATATGATAATTTATACAGATCAAATTAGTCAGAATGGATTATTCATAATTTCCATTTGAAATTTTGAATGAAAAATGGAAATTTCACTCATGAGAAAATGTTAGGACTTTCTTACCCAGCAGTTTCAACAAGAGGCTTAGAAGTTCTTCCTTGCCATAGATAAAACACATACTAATACTGAAAATTATTTCCCTAATCATCGAGGCATTTTCACTTCTGTGAGAGTTTTACTTCAACAGCTTGAGACAGGAAGCTTTGGGTTCACTAATTACTTATACTACCTGGCAGCCCAGGGCTTCTGAGTATCTGATGCTAGGGCCTTCTGACAAGCAGAGGAAGAGCTAGATGGTGGCACCAGGCAGACCTGCAGTTCTAGTGTTGGAACAGTCTCTTGCCTGCACTCTGAGGTCATTTGAAAATAATGCCAAGAAGTCAGGTACAAACGCTTCTCTGAATGTGGGAGAGTCACCTGAAGGGTAACATGATAGGACTGAGAAACAGGTCTATGTGGGTTCTACGGACACATGAAACCTGACCCTCAAAGCAGCGGTTCCATCTGTGGTGGACTTGGAATCCCAGAGGGCAGCATAGGGAAGGTTGTATGGAAGGGGGCAGTGGGAGGGAGAGTCCTGGGTACAGTGACGTCAGGCTGTAGGGCGGGTCAGTGGAGGGACTTGATTCTGTTTATTGCTTTTGGATTTTTCTTTTGCATTTCCTCACATTCTTCATAAATTACCAGACACCCTGAGCTGTGCTAAGTGGAACACAGTAAATTATTTTGCTGGTGTTGACAACAAAACCAGATGCTGGTCATCAGCTGTTCCAGAGGAAAGTAGTGACCCTGGGGCAGGTTGGGAATCACGCTGTAGAGGCCCTCTCCAGATCTGGGGTGTCATTTTTCTGGAACTCTTATGTACAGAGCACACTTGGAGGGCTCTGGGTTTCCTTGTGTGAAGATGGCGTCTTTAGAAATACTGTTTCAGGTTTATTGCTGTGGCCACTGCTGTAACATAACACAGGAAACCTAGCCTTTGTGTGGTTGTTTTTCTCCATCTATAAACCATGGAACACGATATTTACAATATGCCCAGCTGATGGAGAGTCTCATAAAATCAAGTAATTACAATGACTTGCATGCTATATGTGTGATAAAATAAAATGGACTCCATTTGTATAATGAAGTCAATGTGCCATTTTACAATGACTAATGAAACCTAATTTAAATACCAACTGTAGTAACTTATAAAACTGAAAAGAAAAATGTCAAGGACTTTCTTTTATTTTTCTGAAAATACATGAACACTATTTTCTTGTCTACTAATTACCTTCTGATAGTCGTAAAAGCCGCGATGTTACCTATTTTAAATTTTTGTAAGCATGTTAAAGTTTCTAGAGGTGATTTTTAAAATCCATTATCTTGGTAATATTTCTAGAGAGGCACTGACTACAAGGGCTAGTCTCTTCTTTGTCTACTTTGCAATATCATAAACTGCAATTTTGTACTTGCTGAGGGTAGTTCTAAACTGTGTGTGTGTGTGTGTGTGTGTGTGTGTGTGTGTGTGTGTGTGTGTGTGTCCCCACGTCCCTAGGGTCATTCCTTAATAAACTTCTCACTCAAGTTTGTATTGCCTCAGACCATAAGTCAATCAATCAGGCTGTGGCAAGGCCAGTTATATGATTAGTTCCAAAGCCCAGTGTCTGGAAGCTTTGTTTTACTTTCAAATGTGGCCAGCTCCCAGTGCCTCTGAGGGTATGAGCAACATTAAAACAAACACACCCACTGATGCTGCCCAGCAGCACCCTGGCTCCCACTTGGAAACAGCACATGGCAATCAGACTTCAGCTGTCTACGTGGCAAAGGCACTAAAAGAAGAGTTGCACAAAGCTTTGAGGTCACAAAACCCAAGGCTATGTATTTGCTCTTCATTTTCTTGCCATGGTTTCTGATTTTTAAGGGTAGGAGATTACTTGCTGCCTATAGCTCATTAATCAAAGTAGCTTTTGATTATGAAAAGTACAGTCCAAAAGCTAGTACTCCGAGGACTTGGCAGAGAAATTCTATACCCATCTTTCGAATGTGCCAGAACCCCCCGAACCCTGCCAACTCTGATTGCACTTGGCATTCATCGAAGATGCTGGGCAATATAAGCCTTCCTGAGTTTAGCCACCTGGAGCAGATTAAGATCTGGGTCCTGCTGGTAAGGCGTTCTGAGAGACTGGGAATACAAGGCTGTTTTAATCTTTTCCAAGTCAGGCTGTTTAGAAACATCCATACATCAAATGTTCACAGGTCTCAAATGCTTCCTTCTCAGGGGAGAATTCAATTACCAGTAACACAAAGTGGGATTAACGTGTTGTGGAGAGCCATCTGGAGAGAGGAGACCACCACCCCTGTAAATATGTTCAGAGATTTGCCCCCATACTTGTGAAGTTGCTCGAAGCCACAAATGATACTTCCTTTTAAAGATTTTTCAGTTAACCTCAAGAAAATAAAATGTTACTAGCACGAAATCTAGACCTCCCTCTGCCGAAAAACTCCTGAGCCACAGAAGGGTCTCAAGGACCAGCTTGCCTTCTTGTGAAGGCCAGGGAGCCACTTGAAGGAGCTGGGGCTGTGCTGCAAAAATTAACAGAAAGGCTGGTCAGAGTGTGAATATGCAAAGATTCACAGGGAAGTTACCAACTTTCTGGATCTATTCTAGGCTACTGGCTTCCTTGAGGAATAAAGAAAAAAATTAAAGTATTCCCAGAGGCTGGAGGGGCCAAACTCAAAGTCTACCTGGGTTGTATAGAGCCACACCCTACCTAAAATAGAGAGGAAGGAAGGAAGGAAGGAAGGAAGGAAGGAAGGAAGGAAGGAAGGGGGGGAGAGAGGGAGGGAGAGAGAGAGAGAGAGAGAGAGAGAGAGAGAGAGAGAGAGAAAGAAAGGGAGAAGAAGGAGAAAGAAGAGAAAAGAAATTTAGATTAACTTCAGAAAGCAGAAAATCCAGAGAATTGAGAGTCAAAAAAAAAAAAAAAAGACTTCATAACAAATAGAGTTCTGGAGAGAGACATGAAGTGACCCAGACAGGAGCCCAGAAGATCAACAGTCAAGGTCAGTGTTCACTGGAAGGAACCCGTTACCGGGCCTCTGGAGGCACAACCACCCTGTACCAAAATGCAAGTACCAGCTCTGACTGTTCTCTTGGGAAAGCTCTGTGAGGGAGGGGAGGGTTGATTAGAAATGACAGATTGTTTAACAATTAGCTTTATTAAATCTTTATTATCCTTACAATTAAAATGACAAGCTATAATAAAACTATTGCCTTTAATTTGCAAATAAATCACAATATAGTCAAACAATATTGACACCATTAAATTATGATGTGAAGCTACAATTGATTGATTTTGAGCAATATACAAGAGGCTTCCAGGCACATTTGCTGAGGCTAGCCTAAGCTTGATATTAAAACCAAGCAACAGCTAGCCAGGCATGATGGCGCATGCCTTTAATCCCAACACTTGGGGAGCAGAGGCAAGAGGATCTCTGAGAGTTGGAGGCTAGCCTTGTCTACACAGTAAGTCCGAGGCCACTTGGGGATACAGGGAGACCCTGTCTCAAAACAAACAAACAAAAACCAACAAAAATGGCCAGGAAATGGCATTATGAGAGAAGAAAATGGTAAACCAGTACAATTTTGAGCATCAATGCAAAAATGCAAAATAAAATATTGACAAATCCATGTGTAAAAGTGTATAAAAGATAACCCATACATAATGACGAAGAGTCAGGTCAATCTCAAAATTTAATGGTAGTTAGTTTACATTAATAGAAAATCTGTTAATATAGCCTGTTACATTAGAGTCAGAGAGTAAAATGCTATGGTCATTAAATTCAGGAAAGGCAACATAAATGCAATACTCATTCATGACAATACCCACATTTTCTTCAAAAATTAACCGTCATAACTTTCGATCGGGGCTGAAGAAACAGCTCAGTTGGTAAAGTGCTCATCATAAAAGCATGAGCACCTGAGTTCAACCCTAGAACCAACATCAAAAAGCATGCTGGAGCTGGGGAGGTGGAGGCAGGAGGATTCCTGGCCAGCCAGCCTGGTCTAATCTTCAAGCCCCAGGCCAGTGAGAGATCCTGTCTCAAAAAACAAATTGAATGATGCCTGGGAAAGAATGATACTGGAAGCTGATCTCTGGCCGCCACACACATGTGCATAGACAACCCCCCTCCCCAGACCCAATCTACAGCATCCATGCCTGGTAGTACATGCCTGTAATCTCATCATTGGAGGTAGGAAGGTTTCAAGTTCAAAGCCAGCCTGAGCTACATAGTGAGATTCTATGAACAACAACACACACTAAGGGCTAGAGTCATAGCTCAGTGATGTCATGCTTGCCCCACATGGGTTTTATCTCTAGCACTGCAGAAACAAAATACAAAAACCTACAACAAATATATGACTTAGGGAACTGTTAAAAAGCAACCCCTAGCATCAGGAGCGAAAGCAAGGAGCCTGCCATCTCTGTGTCTAGTCAACTTTTGTTGCATGTCTAAACCAGTACAGAAAGAAACTGGAGGTAGTAGACAGGAAAAGAAGTGAGGTGATGTGGGGATGAGATTAATTTTATAGAAAGTTTAAGAAATGCTTCAAGACAAATTGTCCTTGGGTTCTAAGGACAGAGTTTGGTAAGATTAGTAGAAAAAAATGCTTCAATTACATATAAACAACAAACAATTAAAATTGTAACATGTAATTAAACACACAGTAGGGGCAAAGCTTAGGTTTCTACCAATAAACGTAACAAAAGATTTACAACTCCTTGACAGATAATAGCTCAAATATGTAGGAAAACATAAAAGAAAACATATATGAATGGAAAACTATAGTAGTCCATTCTTCGTTAGCTTATTATTTTGATAACTTTTTTAAAACAGCAGTGGTCTGTTCCTTAAATATAAAAAATTTAATGCCATTTCAATCAATATCCCAATACTTATTTTACTCTACTAAATTTCACATAGAAGATGATTCTGCTTAATTTGATGAATCGAGAGCTAATAGTAGCAAATAAATTTTTGAGAAAAGAGAATCATATTTATCAAATACTAACTAAAGCTTAAAACAAAATTATACTATTGAGGTCTAGGCATGGTGATGCATGCCTTTAATCCCAGCAGTTGGGAGGCAGGGTCAGGTGGATCTCTGTGAGATTGAGGCCAGCCTGGTGTTCTCTACATAATGAGTTCCAGGCCATCTGGGGCTACAGGAAGACCCTATCTCAGATAGATAGATAGATAGATAGATAGATAGATAGATAGATAGATAGAAGATAAATAGATAGATAGATAATATTGAAACACTGTGAATTTGAGGCAGTGATGGGCTTCATAAATGCTTTAATAAATGAATGTGTAATAAATGGTTCTAAAAACTGGTTCTCCAGATAGAAAAGGACAGATCAGTTCCCTGCCTCACACTACACATGAAAATCAGTTTTGAGTGGACTAAACTTTTAATATGGAAAACAAAACTGTATAACTTCTGAGTACAGCATAAGAGAAAATCACTATTATATTAAGATCCATTAAAATAGGAACTGCAGTTATTGCTCAGTGGTTAAGAACTTTTGCTGTTCTTCTAAAGAACCTAAGTTTGTTTCCCAGCACTCATGTTGGGTGGGTCACACTGCCTGCAACTCCAGCTCCTGGAGGATTGGGCTCTATGGGCATGTGCACTCACATGGCACACACACACACACACACACACACACACACAAAATAATAGAAATAAATCTTCAAGTACTAAAGGTTAAAGAAGCAAGAATTGAACAAAAATTCATTAAGACAGATTTGAAAATTCATAGTTGTAAAATTTTAGATAAAAATAAAATGTTGAGTTAGAAAAAGCAGGTTGGAAGCTGGAGAGATGGCTTGGTGGGTAAAGTGTTTGTTGCCTGAGTATGAGGAGCTGAGTTTGATCCCCAACACAAAAAAAGGAATAAGAATAAGAATAAGGATAAGAGGAAGAGGAAGAGAAAGAGAAAGAGAGAATTCCAATAAGAAATATAATCTAAATTAAAAAGAAACAATATGTTCATAATTCATAGAAAGAAAAACCTAAGTGATTAGTCTCTGAAAAGATTCTCAAGCTTATTAATTATAGAAACAAACAATAAAAATCAATGAGACACCATTTGTACCCAGCATATTGGTGAAAAGTTGTAAATCTCATAACATCAAATATGGGTGGAAATATGGGAAACGGGGTGAACTAAACAGGTACAAGCAGCTGGAAATGGGGAACTCTGAGAAAAGCCGAAGGTGAGTATTATTCTTTGATCCACTACTTCCCTTTCTAGGTTCCCACTCAAGAGAAGGAGAGGGTTAAAATTCTTCACAGGGATGAACAGACAGTCAAGAGCACTTACTGCTCTTGCAGGGAAAATGGGTTCCATTCCCAGTATCCATATCTGTCTGTAACTCCAGTTCTAGGAGATCCAACACCATGTTCTGGCCTCCATGGGCACCCACATGCACATGGTACACATAAACTCACACAGGCCCACACATATACAAATAAATTGTTTTGTTTTGTTTTGTTTTTGAGACAAGGCTTCCTGGTAGCCCCAGCTGACCTAGAATTCACTATATAGACCAGGCTGGCCTTGAACTGACAGAGATCCATCTGCCTCTGCCTCTCGAGAGCTGGGATTAAAGGCCACACTCAGCAATATAAATTGCTTTTTAAAACTTAAAGGTTAAACAAAGTTTTCCACTGGGGCACTGTAGTGAAATTTATTATAACTAAAAAGCTGGTCAGTCGGTGCATTGGACTCTCTTCAGCAGCTGAAATGAATGGCCTGTGAGCTGAGGGTGTAACTCAGTGACAGAGCTCTTGCCTAGCATGAGAGGCCCTGGTTATTCCTCGAGTACCACCCGCTCCAACGAGTGAACTGAACTGATGACAAGATCAAGTCGTGAAAGTGTGCTGACAATACCATGCCTCTTGCGTGAAGCTTTAGAATACATGATATAATAATTCAAAGTGTTTTAGAATATAGTCACTTGTTATAAATGCATAAGGTGGAAATGGAGAGAGAGATGTAGGGAAGGAATGGGGAATGGAAATTTACATGAATCATGGTCAGCTTCCTCATATGAAGCAGAGGGGACCGTAAAATCTGAACGCAAATATGGGAAATTTCAACATCTGTGTGTTATAATATTCTATCTTGTTTAAATAGCTATTTGTTATATCACAGTTCTTGTTTTCTGGGTATTTTGAGTCTAACATAATTGCATAATAATACTTTTGACTTGGGTGGAAAATGTATATATATGATATTTAAGTTAGATTTATTTTTCTAAGATTTATTTTTATTTTATACGTTTAAGTGTTTTTGCCTGTGTGTATGTAAATGCACCACAAGCATGGAGTGCCTGCAGAGACCAGAAGAAGGCATCAGATCCCTTGGAACTGGAGTTACAGTCGGTGGTGAGCTGAAATGTGGGTGTTGGGAATCACACCTGGGTCTGCAAGAACAGCCAGCATGCTTAACCATCAAGCTGTCCCCATTAGTTAGATTCTATTCTATTGTGTTTTTGAGACAGGATCTTGATAGTTGCCCAGGCTGAACTCCTTCTGCTTCAGCCTCCCTAGTGCTGGTGTCTAGGCATTTGCCAACACATTCAGCTTTAGACTGACAGATTTTGAAGATGAAAGACCCATTTCCAAGTGGCTTCTGAAAGGGGAGGTGGGTATTTATCAGTTTAGTCAATGAAAAGTCAAAATATAACTTTCAGAGTTCTAGCAGCTCAAACACTGTTAGTGCTCAGATTCTATCTCTTGGTATATTCCATTTTCAAAGCTACTGGCTTCATCATGAATTCTACCTAAATTCCCCAACCCAGACACTAGAATTACTCTTACACCAAGAGGTGCTTCGGTTCCCATTTCCACTCTGTGCTGTCTAGGAGAAGAAAGGCAAGGCTGCCCTTCCCTGCAGGCTCAGCAAACAAATCCCTGCTCCTCACAGCTCTGCCTGGCTTGTGCGTTCCTCTCTTGTCAGACCCTTGGGGTGCACAGTGTGGTGTCAGCCAAGCTACGTAGGTCCTCCATGTCTAGATCAGTGATTCTTAACTGAAGGTGAATATGTTTTTCATGGCACATTTTAATTGTCTGGTGAGACTGGGGGCTGTCATTTTGAAGGAGGAGGCTGCTGGCATCTCAGGGATAAAGGCCTGGAGTGCTAGGAGTCATCCTAAGCACAGGAAAATAACAACCTAGTCCCCTTGCCCACCTGTATGCACAGTAGTTAATTATTTGCCCCCAAATGTCTGTAGTTCTGAGGTTGAGAAGCCCTGCTACAAACCCATCCTTCCATATCACAGGACCAGGAATGGGGCCAAAGGGGATGGCTGTATTTCTCAAAGGAAAAACCGTGCAGTTCAAGGACAAGGTGAAGTAAGTGAAGTGTTAGCTATAGACCTGAGGAGATACTTGACATTTGGGCCCAATCATGTATTTGCAACAATAGAGGCTTGGTTGCCCTCAAGGAATAGTGGGTCCCGGTAGACATGGGCCAACAGTATGAAGAAGAAATACTGACTGCCGAGAGATTAAAGCACTTGCCACATCAGCAGGAGGACTGGAGTATGAATCCCCAGAACCCATGCAAATGCCTTAAATGCTGGTTGGGCAAGACAGCTTTACCTTAAATGCCAGCCTCAGAAGGCAGAAACGGAATCCTTGAAACAAACTGACTAGTGAGACTAGCTGAACAGGCAGAACTCTGAGTTTGATTGAGACGCCCTGCCTCAAAAGAATAAAGTTGGTGAGAGATGGAAGATTCTGACATCAACTGTGGAACTTCACATGCGCGCGCGCGCGCACACACACACACACACACACACACACACACACACACTTGCTGCCATATACATGCCAACATACATACACATAAAGAGAACAAATAAATAAAATATTAATTATAGGAAATATTTAACATATTGAAAGACCATCACAATTCAAGAATTTTTGTATACTTCTGCATTCTAATTTATCTAGAATAAATAGAAAGCATTTATGAAGTCTGAAAATTCATTTGAGGTGCTGGAGAGATGGCTCAGCACTTAAAAGCACTGGCTGCTCTTGCAGAAGACTGGGATTCAATTCTCAGGACCCACATGGCAGCTAACAACCATCCTTAATTCCAGTTCCAGGAGAATCCAACCTGTCTTCTGACCTCTGTGGGCACTACATGACATGAGTGCACTTACATGCATGCAGGCAATACACTAATACACATAAAACAAAACTAATAAAAATATTTTAAAAACTCATTTGAAAGGGAGAAGCACCTTTTCATCAAATAACACAATTGTATTCTATGTTTTATGCTTCAAACAGATCATTTCCTTATGTGAGCTTTTTCATACTGTTATTGTTAGGTATTGTTTGTATCCAATTTGCCTTCTTTTGACTTCATTTCACACAGACCATCCCATAAATCCAAGCTGTCTTCACATTTGACATTTTAGTGGCTATATGATGCTTCATTGAATTACTATGTGGACTGCCTGAGTCACTGACTGTTAATGCTTTTTTTATTGTGGAAACTATAGTCATAAATATCTCTGCAAAAATTTTGTTTCCCTTGGGCTTGATGATGGTTGTGCTCATTCATTAAAGGAGGGCCAAGCAGGGTCACTGGACCCTCACTGGAGTATCCCACCACTCTTCCCAGCCGACTGTATGTAATTTGACCCTAATAACACATAGCCTCCTGGATTTGGGGATGGCTAAAGTATACGATTTGCGGAAGGCTAGGAAGAGAAGGCATGACCCACGCTGAGTAAAGGCTATCCAGTATGCAAACCCTCAGGTTATACATACACTTCAGCAATCCCTCAGTTATCTCAGTAAGTAAGCTCAATAAATTCATTTGTTCCCCAGTAAAACTTTAAAGAAACATTGACTTGACACTAGAATCTTAAAAGGGAATAAGCATTGCTTAGCATCCCCAGGAAAAGAAGTTTCACAACCAATGGAAAATTTATTTTCTAATGCTATTATGTCTCATAATTATTTTAGAAAAGGAAAGAAAATGAGAATGTAAAAGATGTCAAAAGGATATGGGAATTGAGATATTTTCTAAAATAGAAAAAAATGATAAAGTCTGAGCAAGTGATGAAGGTCTGTTTAGGTCTGTTATATATAAAGGATGAGACAAAAATAGTATACACATAGTCTTAAATTTTCTATGGTCATAGTTTAGTCAACTAGTTTAAGGAACAAAACATGTATCTAATCAATCTTTATCTGAGAATATTTGTTTTTTTTTTTTTTATCTAAGCCTTATCTACATAGCACATGATAATTAAAAGTACCAGACTGGTGGAACTAACCTTATTGGATGTTTAACAGCCATACTTTGAGGCCTATACTAATTTGGTCAGAAGGACTTAAAGGACAGTTTTTTGCCCCTTGCCCTCCAAGGTCTACCAAGTGCCAGGAGACTATGGAACATATCTTAAAATGTCCTGTAACTGTGGTGAGTCACCTGTCCTCTTGTTCATGGAGGACGTGGAGACCCCACGAGATGGACTTGAACCAGTATCCAGTCTACAAAGAGGAGGGTCAACTTAGAAGAAACATCTCATTCTTGCTTCTAAGTGAATCCAGGCATGGTTGAACAGGACCTTTGATTTATCTTCACATAGATGGAACTGGTAAAAGAAAGGAACCAGGAGTGCCTCCCAAGCCCATGTGACCCCTGAGGAACAGATCCTCAAATGACCTTAAGTGTAAAAATAAATTGATTTATTTAGGTAACCGTGTGGTCTTAAACACCCAAAAGGAAAGTATAACCAAAGAGTAAAGTCATCAGTATATTTCTTAAAGAGTTCAAGGGCTGCTCTGCTTCCCTGAGCCTGCACTACCGGCAGGCCTCTCTTAGGGGTAAGTCGATGGGGCCCTCCCAGCATTGAATCCCCCAGCCTAATTCACCCATCCCATCTCCCCTCCCTGTCTCTCCTCCTAGCTTGGGTCCTGTCCCATTCCTTGTCTTGGCACCCCAGACATCAGGGGAACCACCATTGCTTCCTGATCCTTTGTATCCAGACCAACCCAGTTCCTTCTGGGGTCCCCAAGAACCCTCTGGGCCTGGGCCTGCCCTCACCTACCTCTGCTCCCTGGGCTGTACAACCCACCAGCCTCTATCCTGGAGGCCAGGGGTGACTTTTCCAATTCCTGATCCTTTGCCTCCAGACCAACCCAGTTCCTCAGTGCAGTTCCCAGGAGCCCTTGGGGCCACTTCCCACCCCCATATCCCTTCACATTTCTGGGTGGAATGGCCACTAGTTGCCCTAGACCAGCATCTTTCCCAGGCCCTGAACCAGGCCAGTCCAACCCCCAAATTCCTGAGGCCCAAATCTTTCCTGGGGGGATCCAGACCTTAGGGGAAAGCCTGAGAGCATCTGATCCTTATCTGACATGGGCCTCTGTGGGAACTCCTGAAGACAAAAGCAATCTGGTCACTCCAATATAAAATCAAAAGAAAGAACCAGAAGCTTAGAGGAACCAGCTTTTCATGCCAAAAAGTAAACCACAAAGACACATAAAGTTTATAAAAAGAAGCAAACCTAAATTTGAAGGCTTGAGTCTCACACAAAAATCAGAACTACAAAAGAAATTCACATGTCAAAATCACAGAGAACGTGTAAAACCAAAATAACATATCCCCACCAATACTAATAGTCCTCTAGAGGAGTACAGTGAGAACCCCCTAGAGATAATGCAGGACATGAAACTCAAAAGAACAACTATAAACATGATAAAAGAATTCAGTGAATTTAAAGAACACACAAACAAAGAAATCAAAGAACTGAAGGAAGATAGGGATAAACTTCTGAATGAATTCAGAAATGAGCTAGAAATATTGAAGACTACTCAGGCTGAAATGAAGAAGGAAGGTGAAATACTCAATAAGCCAATTAGAAATGACAGGAGAAAGCCTCACCAATAGGATGAATGAAATGGAAAACAGAGTATCAAGACTGGAAGATAAAGTGGACGAACTAGACCACTCAAGCAAAGATTATGAAAAATTTATGAAATCACAGGAATGGAGTATGCAGGAACTGTGTGACACCATAAAAAGACGAAACTTATAAATCATAGGCATACAGAAAGGAGAAGAATCCCAAGATAATGGCATGGACCAGATCTTCAACAGAATTGTGGAAGAAAATTTCCCAAAATTAAAGAAAGACTTGCCCATACAAATACAAGAAGCATATAGAACACCAAACAGACAGGACCAGAAAAGAAACTCTCCACGGCACATCATAGTAAAAACACTAAATGTACAAAACAAAGAGACAATACTGAAAGCTGCAAAAGAGAAACAAATCACATATAAAGGAAAACCCATTAGGATTACAGCTGACTTTTTAGTGCAAACTATGGGACCAAAGTATTCCCAGTTTTAAATGGCCACAGATGCCAATGCAGACTACTATACCCAGCCAAAATGTCTATTATAGTCAAAGGGGAAAGAAA
>NW_008336953.1:2047999-2048793 GCF_000622305.1 Nannospalax galili
GGTTTTCCTGTGTGATAATCAGGCACTGTCTGACAGCCTGGCAGAAGCCCACCACCACATGTAAATGGGGCATCCTACAAAGCACCTATCAACTAAGGCTTTTGCTACTGCCTCCACACTATAAATATCCTAGTTTCCCCCTAATAAATCGGAGCTGCATCAGGAGCTGTCTGAAGCTGTATCACTGAATCCTGCGTCTCACTGCTCCCGGAACGAGCCTGTGATACAATCTCCCCGGAGGGGGCTGTCCCTTCGAAAACATTCACTCACAAAGATCTTGCTTTCGCCGTTCTTGCACCTCCCCTCGTGACCCGGTGGCCAACGGATCGCGAAACATAGAGGGAGTGCCCGGTAGCTTGGAATGGAACTCGCCTGGAAGTGCAGTGACACTGAGTCGCCAGCATCCGGTAGCCGCGGAGAGCCAGGGACCCGAACAACAATGCGGTACGCGAGAGACCAGCACCATGCCCAGCAGTCAAAAGACACAGACTAGGTGAATGGATTAGAAAATAAAACCCATTTTTTGTTGTCTGCAAGAAACTCATCTCAATTTCAAGGACAGAAACTATCGCGAAGTGAAAGGATGGGAAAAAATATACCTAGCAAATGGCACTAAGAAAACAGCAGATGTAGCAATACTAATATCTGACAAAATAGACTTTAAACTAAAACTAATTAGAAGAGACAAAGAGGGCCACTTCATTCTGATCAAAGGAACAATGAATCAAGAAGATATTACAATCATGAACATATATTCACCAAACTCTGGTGCACCCAACTTCATAAAAACAATA
>NW_008336953.1:2048850-2049363 GCF_000622305.1 Nannospalax galili
ACGGGTCAAAAGAGAAATTAAGAAAGAAATAAAAGTATTCCTAGAGCTAAATGAAAAGGACAATACAGCACAACAAAACCTTTGGGACACTCAGAAAGCTGTCCTTAGAGGGAAGTTTATAGCTCTAAATGCCTACATCAAAAAATTGGAAACAACACAAATAAATGACTTAACACTGCAACTCAAGACACTTGAAAACCAACAACAAATGAAACCCAAACCCAGCAGACAAGAAGAAATAACAAAAATCAGGGCAGAAATGAATGAAATCGAAACAAAGAAAACAATACAAAGAATCAACAAATCCAAGAACTGGTTCTTTGAAAAGATAAACTAGACTAACCGACCACTAGCCCAGTTAACCAAAAGAAAGAAAGAGCACCTCCAAACCAACAAAATCAGAGGTGAAAGGGGAAACATCACAACAGACACCAGAAAGATACAGAATATTATAAGGGAATACTTTAAAAATCTATATGCTACTAAATTTGAAAACCTAAAAGAAATGGACGG
>NW_008336953.1:2054392-2072625 GCF_000622305.1 Nannospalax galili
AATCTACCTGATGACTTTATATCCATACTCAGGTACTAAGGATACGAGTATAACTGACTATGACTAGTAATAATCAGATACAAAGAAATTAAAGACCCATGTGCAAACATGTAAGTGTTAGTAGCATTAAAAATGTAGGAAACAGCATGGGCATGGTGGATCACACCTTTAATGCCAGCACTTGGGAGGCAGAGACAGGCAGATCTCTGTGAGTTCAAGGCCAGCCTAGGCTTAAGTCTATATAAAAAGTTATTTAGACAATTATTTCTCATTGATGATTTTGTTCCTAACCAGAAAGTGTTGCTCAGATGTAAGACTTCAAATCTTGGTTTGCATTAGTATAGTGCCCACCTGTAGCTAAGGGAGACAACCAGCTATTGTTCTAAAATGATGGATAAATTTTTCCCCCTATCTTGAAGCCTTTGGGAGGGAACTGATGCTGATTCTAACCACTCCAACACCTATCGAAATAACTGAAAGCAAATCCTGAATCCATCACTCTAGAGTCCAGCCTTGGAAAACAAAAGAAAAGCGAGGAGAAACCTAATAGAGGGATGCTTTTGGAAGCCTTGTCAAACATTTGAAAATTGCCCTGTTCTGACCTTTTTCTAGTTCCCTATCTAGAACTTGTAATGCTAATTACTCTTGCCTTTACATCTCCTTCACATCTCGTATTCACCAGTCAAGGACTTTCTTTCCCCCTACAGATAAGAATTATGCAGCTTGGAAGTCTTTTAGATAGACCCACTGAAGGGGTAACCCAGTTGTCTCACCCTGTGTCCCTGTTCAGCATGGAAGAAGCCAGAGCAGTCTGCGTCCTGATTCCCTATCCATAAGTTGGATAACCTCTTCAGAGGATGGTGTGATAAGAATAGGAGGTAGGAATTGGCTAGGCAATTAGGGTAAAAAGACCCCAAAGATAAGTAACCAGTTTCTTGGCTAAAAGTCAAAATGTCCTTGGGCGTCTTAGCAACATACTCTGTTCCAAAGGCCAAAAATGTCAAAAGTATTTTGGAGCTTGTATCTAATCCTTAAAAGATTTTAGGGTTACCTCTTCAGAGGGGGGAATGTTAGAGCAGCCAAAAGCCCCATAAAATTAAATAAATGAAAGTAGAAAAAAAAGGAAAAGAAAAAAGTGATGGGGAGATATGGGAGGTGTTGGAGGGGAGGGAGTGGGCACGGATTTGATCAAAACACCTATATGCATGTATGAAATTCTCAATGAAGTTTTTAATAAAAGTTTAAAAAAAACCAAATCTAAATACTGGTAGATTAAAAAAAGGAAAGAAAAAGATCATCCACCATGATCTATTGTGCTTTATTCTAGAGATGTAGAGATGGTTCAATATACATATGGCAGTAAATGTAGTAAATCATTTAAATGGAAAAAAATGTTTCCCTCCATATCAAGGTTTTTCCTTGGGATTGCACCCCAAAACAAATTTGTCAAATGGAGGGCTATAATGAGTTCTATAGTCTATGTGTGTTTCACTCCAGAAAAATTATTCCACTATTTTTATAGGCAGTGTTTGGATATACCTCAGTCTTCAAGCTTTGTTAGCTCTTAAAGAATAATTTATTATTTATCATTTAATATGTGCAAGGAAAAAGTGGAGCTGTTTTCAGTTCTGTAATGATTGTGGAAGCCAAACATTTCCCAAGGATTTGTTCGCTATTTGTATTTTCCCTGGTTCAAACCATCTGCTCATATCCTTTAAGCTGTCTGTCCATCAGACCTGACTGCAGACCACATAAACACTAATTTTGCTTATATACGTAATACTGAATATTTGTCTGCTGTGTACTACAGCTGTCATTAGCCCCTTGTGTTTCCAGTTTGCTGAATACTTTCTCAGTCCTTTTTAGGAAGTGTGTATGGGTGAGGTAGGTCTGCATAAAATAGCTTAACACTATTTTAATCTTTCGTGTTTCAGCTCTTCCTTCACTAGGAGAGCATAGGGTTCCACTTGCTGTAGAAAACTATATGATAACAGACTTAAGGAAGTTTAAATAGCATCTTAATTCAACTTCTGCCCTACACTGGCATCATTTTTCAGATGACTGACCTGAGTCCAAAGACTGACTTCAGTAACTGAAAATAGAAGCCAATGCCTGTGTCACACTGTGCGTTGTCTACTAAGCCACTTGCTTAAATCTTTAGTCACTGCCTTCAAAGCTCCAAAACTATCTTTACAGATACCAGAGTTGCCCTAGAAGTTTAGTTTCTAAGAATTCTCTAAGTTGTAGTAGAACAAAAATGATCATCGATGTTGAATTGTAGGCAGATGGAGGCAGACTTTATTTCTTTGAGGAGGAGTCTTGCTCAGAGCTGGCCTATTCCGTCATTCCTTCCCAGACAGTTTTAAGTAGAATAAAAGCCAATTAGCTTTTGAACTGATATACCACTCTGGTGGTCACTCTATCTTATTCCTTTAGAGATTTAATTATCAATATTTTTTCTTGTAGATACAGTCTTTAGAGAAACGTCTTAGGTACGCAGAGCCCAAGTTGTAGAGCTTTGCCTTTCTTGAAGAGTCTCACAATTACACTGAGGATATCAGCTGACATAAAACAGAAAATCCAAATAATGGCAACTTAGACAAAATATGATTGATTTACCTCTCATGCACTGGGAAATTTAAACATAGAGAATCCAGGGTCAGTATGTTTCTTTCACAATGGATGAAGCCCGGGTTCCATGTGTCTTCTAGTTTAACAACAGATCTAAGTCTGAGCTTCATGAACACCAGAAGATTGTTAGAGCTCCAGAAATGAGACATCTATACACCCCCTCCAGGGCTCAGGAAACATCATAAACAAGGAGGCCGAAAGAATACAAGAGCCTGGAGAAGGGTTGGAGTGTTGTAGAACACTGTCATCACATATGACATGGTCCTTGTACTCTTGACAACTGTGATTACCTGCACAAGACCTACACAAGATTGGCCCTGCCTGTCAATATTCTGTCATGGAAGGGGAAGGGCTCATAAGGCCCACCAGTCCCTGAGGATTTATAGACAATTGATGGTTGCTTGGGGAGAGAGAGTAATTTATTTCAGTGGTATAGCCCTAGTAAGTTACCTGCATACGTATAAATTACCCCTTACTCATGCTCCTATAAGCAAGCCTAATTAAACTCATTGGAGTATTGAAGCAAAACAAAATGAAAACCTCCGAATAAAATCAGTTTACAAAATAGAAGGTGAGGAGGAAGAGGAGGAAGAGGAGGAGGAGGAAGAGAAGAAGAAGAGGAAGGATAGGAGGGAGGGGGGAGAGGAAGAAGAGGAAGGAGAAAAAGAAGGAGGAGGAAGTGGGAGGGGATGGGGATGGGGAAGGAGGAGAAGGAGGAGGAAGAGGAGGAAGAGGAAGAGGAGAAGAGGATGAGAAGGAGAGGAGGAGGAGGAAGAGGAAGAAGAGGAAGGAGAGGAGGAGGAGGAAGAGGAAGAAGAGGAAGAGGAAAAAGAAGGAGGAGGAGGAAGGGGGAGGGGATGGGGAAGGAGGGGAAGGAGAAAGAGGAGAAGGAGGAAGAAGGAGGAAGAGGAGGAGGAGGAGGAGGAGGAGGAGGAGGTCATAATGTTAGCATAGCAGCAAATGCCCATTAAGAGAAAACTTCTGGTCAAGAGAATAGATTTTCTGGCCTGATTGGAGACCTAATATTCTGGTTGAGTTGGCTGTGTCAATCACCTGACCAAGGAACCACCTCTAGAAAGGCAGGTTCACCTTAAGCCACACTAAAGAGATAGAATAGTCCTTTAACGAGAGACTGTACTTTTTCTCCCTAGAATCCTATCCCCTAGCACAGTAGTTTACCAGGCCATGGACATGTAGCTTAGTAAGCCTGCCTGCTTTTCCAAATTCTTCAGAAAAGTGTAACCTCTCCTTTTCTTCTTTCTGTCCTCTTTCTAAGTATGCTTTCCCCATCACGGTGGGCCTCCCCAACTTGCTGTTCCTCCAAAGCTTCCCTCCCCTCTCTGTCATGTGGCTGCTTGTCTGTGATGTGTCTGACCTCCAGGCCAGCTTAAATGACATGGCTTTTTTTCTTTCCCCCCTTATTCTCCTCCTCCAGGCAGCTGCTGAGATTTATGGCTTACCTGGCCTGGGTTTTTTTCTTTGAGCCTTAATGAAATTGCCCTCAAGCTTCTGTTTGAATACATTCTTAAATTCTTTTATTAATGAGACAAGAACCCCAAGAGAGGACCCTGAGAACCCCTGAGGTAATAATACCAATAGCTTCAGAAAAACATTGACCAAAATGTAGTAATTTTTTTAGTTAAAAAAATAAAAAAAACTCAACAAGCTACAAATAGATGGAAATTTCCTCAGTCTGATAAGAGTATTTATGAAAATCTGACAGCTATTATCAAACTTAGTTGTGAAAGAAGGTGTTTCTTCTTGTCACTTTTATTCAATTTATTCAATATTATACAGAGTTGAGCTGGTGCAGTAAGGCAAGAAAAAGAAATGGAAGTCATCTGTACAGAAAAGGGAAAGAAAAACTCTTTACAGATTCTGTGGGTGCCTATGCAGAAAATCTGATAAAATCCAGTGAAAACTAATTGAACCAATAAGTGAGTTTAGCAAGGTGTCAGAATATAAGATCAATATACACATTGTACATATTAGCAATGAACAATCAGAAATTTTGGAACTAGTAGAGAAAAACTTACATTTGTCACACCCCTAGACAAAAGTGATTTCTTACTTTATGCTAAATATGTATATAAATATATATATATATATAGCCTTATGTTTACAGATAAGTATACCTCTCACCATTCATCAAAGAAACTTATTTTTGCAACAGATGGAGACTATTACAGAGTTCTACAAGCGGTCAAACATACAAAATAAGTGTCTGTGAGATGCCCAGCCCTAAGTGACACATCTACAATGTAATCTCTACACCTAAGGCTTATGGAACATGGTGGAACAGGGGTAGAGAGAATATTAATGCATCTTTCAGCTCTCACTAGCAAAACTTCCTCATGCAACAGATGATTAACACAGAAAACCACAACTGGTCAAAATATAGAGAATAAGAGACTGCACAGTATGTGTCCCTGAATAAGGCTACTGTATTAAACCTCTGCCACCCAGGGCTCCAGGACCGTTGAGGAAGAGGGAGTGGAAAGACTGTAAGAGGCAGGAGCGGTGGATGACCCCAAGGAAACAGTTTCCCAGGTAGCTGGGAACTTGCTTGAATGAACTTACAGCAATAGTGACAGCATGCACAAGACCCATGGAAGGTCAAACCAGACAAAGACCAAGCATAGAACTGGGGAAATTGGTAAGAAGTCCCAACCTTAGCTGAGGAATTATTGGCAGCTGATCACAGCTGGGCAAGAGAAAGTTGGTCTTCTTTAAGGCAATGATATTAGATAGACTGACCAGGCTCCAGTGGATGAACTCATACCATGGGACATCTGGGGACACAATCTTGACTCAATAGGCCTTAACATATATGACAGAATGCATGAAATCTAGTGGAGGGGGCATGAGGTGCAGAGAGAGGAGGTGAGTCTAAATATGATTAGGTTGTATTCTATGATGTGCACAAAAATTATTAAAATATGTATTGTAAAAATAAAAAAAAAAGATGGGTGAGACCTAAAACTACAAACTCCAAAACACTGCTGATCAAAGTTAAAGAAGCCCTCTGTGAACTGAGAGGTGTATCTCATTCAGCAGTCACAAGATCAATAGTTATGATAGTGGTGCTCCCAGGTTTATAGAGTCAGTGCATTCTCAAGAACTCAAGCAAGTCTGTAGAGATTGAGGAGCTGATAGAGAACACATACAACAGCCCAAACAACTCTGAAAAAGAACAGAGTTATACCATTAACGATAGCTCTTTTCAACTCTAATGACAAGATGGTATTTATGTAAAAGTAGACATACTAATTAATCAGAAAGAACAGGAAACTTGGAAACAGACCCTTACGACAACTAAACAACAACAACAAACTGATGCTTTTTCAGTGGTTGCTTGGAATCCAGGGCCTCACATAGGCTAGCAAAGATTCATAAGTAGGTCAGTGGAGAAAAGGTAATTTTTTTCAACAGATGGTGGTAAAATAGACACTGGCATGTTTTAAAAATGAAAAGGAGGGACTGGAGAGATGGCTCAGCCTTTAAGAGCTCTGACTGTTGTTGTAGAAGACCCGGGTTCAAATGCCAGTACCCACGTGCTGGCTAACAACTGACCGTAACTTCAGTTCCAGGGGATCCAATGTTTTCTGTGGGCACTGCATGACATGGGTGCACATACATACATACAGGCAATACACATGTACACATAAATTCTTTTTAAAAAAAGAAAAGGCAAACAAAAAGTGTTGCTTTATAAAAAACGAACTCAAAAATGGTATTAGATCTAAACATAAAACTGAAAACTATAAAATTTGCAGAATTAAACATACAACAAATTGTGATCTTGAATTAGGCAAATATTTTTTAACTATGATACTAAAAAACACAATCCATTAAATAACGATAAAATGGATTTCATCAAAATTAAAGATGCTCTCTCTTCCTAAGACACTATTAGAAAACAGAAAATACAACCCACAGATTGGGAAAAGGAAAATGTGTAAGGAAAACATTTGATAAAGGATGTGTGTCTAGCATGTAGACAAGAAAAACACATCATGGTTTGGGCTAAAGATGAACCTAGTAGGAGTAAGTTCCCCAAAGCAGGAGCAGGAGCTGGAGGCCTGGAAGGGTTGGGACAAAAGCTAGGGGACCAGGGCTAGGATGTGATAGGGTTCAGATGGGGGGGCAGACCCAGAAACCATAAGGCCCCCAAGAGGAACTGAGTCAGCCAACTCCCAGCCACCTACAAGCTGACAAAAGCAGCTCTGAGAATTAATGACCCAATGCATTGTGATCACTAGAGCAGGCTCCACAGGCTACAAACAGGTACCCCCCCACCCCCCACGCCCGCCAGCTCCTTAGCTGCAGTGGGTTCCTGGAACCCCATAATTGTAGAAAACATGTTTTACAGTAGATGTTTTCCCTGATAGTTTTCTCCAGGTACAGACCCCACGCCCTTTCTGAACGGCCTCAAAAACAGCCCCAAACAGCAGAAAAATATTCTTTTTCCGCATTCTGTCTTTTATAAGCTACGCCCCCTGCAGCCATTAGATTGCTAGTTTTTGAGGACCAGCCCCGCCAACCCACTAAACTCTTGCTTTGTCAGAGTCCTCTCTGTGTTTCACAATGATCCAGACCTCTGCCACCTTTTATCTAACAGGATGGGGAAGAAGTAGAGAAGGTCAAGGCCAAGCAAGTGCGAGGAACAAGTTCAGGAGTTCAGGGGGGCAGGTAGGAGTCCTGGGGGCTGGGGGAGGGAGAGCAGGCGAGGGATGGGCCAGTCACCAGGGTGGTGACTGGGCCTTTAGAGGAGAGGACCTGGGTGTTGGCAGAGCGGGGAGGGGAGGGGAGAGGTGGGTTTAAGGTTAGAGGAGGGGAGGGGAGGGGAAGGGACCTAGGTCGGCGGCAGGGATGGGGAGGGGAGGAGCCAGGACCTGGCGGGTGGCTGGGCCTTTAAGGAAGGGGACCTGGGTGGTGGCAGAGCGGGGAGGGGAGGGATCTGGCTGGTGACTTGGCCTTTAGGGGAGGGGAGGGGACGGGACCTGGGTGGTGGCAACCTGGGAGGGGATGGGGCCTGGCTGGTGGCTGGTGGCAGGCGTCATGGCGCTCCTTCTGCGGGCGCTGCGGGGCCTGCGCTTCCTAAGGGCGCCGGCGCTGGGCTGCTCTGGGTCTGGCGGCTGGGACGCAGGTAGGTCTCCGGCCACAGGCGGGTCGCCGCCTCCGCGCTTTGTTTCACCCCTAGGCTGGGGATCTAGGGACCCACCGGGCGCCCTCCGAGAGCCGGGATCCCTGTGGCCCGTAAGATCTAGGACCGTGGTCTGTAAACTTGCGGTGCAGAGGGCACTGATGCTGCAAAGGACCCAGGGAAGGGACGATCCTCTCCCCTAAGTGCGCACAACTCGTGTGTATTGTGCATTTTATTTATTGCATAACATGGGAGTCGCGGACCTTGGACTTGGACCCGGGCGGGTGGTGGCGACCAGAGCGCTCCCTCTTGGTGTAGCCGTCGGTCCCCGGCCAGTGCAGTGCACACCCCTCTGTGGGCAAGTCGGAGGAGAGAGGCGGGGCAGGCTACGGTCACGTGGGTGTCTCCTGCCCAGTACAGGCCAGTATGCTGATTCACCCGCTCTGACAGCCCAGGGCTAAGTGCCCGGGTGCTTGCTGTTGCCCCAGCCAGCCCTCTTTCTAATCCAGTTTTCTATTTTATGCTGCTTAAAATGTACCAAGTCTTTTGGAATTCTTTTTTTTTTTTAAACCCTCTACGATTTCCAAATTGTGCTCAATAAATAAAGGCCTTGGGACTGTGGAGTGTTTGTTGACTGCCCTAGTTACTCTCTATTACTGCAACAAAAATACTAACCAAAACCATCTTAAGGAGGAAGTGACAGATCACTAAGTAAAACCAAGGCAGGAACCTGGAGGCAGGAACTGAAGCCAGACTTAGGAGGAATATTGCTTACTGCCTTGATTTTCCAGCTTGTACTCAGCCTGCTTGCTGATACAACCTAGGACCCCCTTACCCAGAGGTTTAGCACACACAGTGAGCTGGGCCTTCCCACTTCATCCAGCAATTAAGGAAGTGCCTTACATACAAGGCCACAGGCCCATCCCATGGGCTTATGGAGGGTCCCTCTTCCCAGGTATGTCATGTTGATCACTGAAGCTCTCCAGCTTACTTCCAGTTAGGGTTTTGCCCACCTCTTGGTGTCTCAGTCAACCAGACTTTGTTGCAAGCCTACTGTGTACCAAGCACTGTTTTGCTTGGAAGCAGACTGGAGCTGTTCCCATCCTACATATAGCGCCGTGGTTTCCACATAGTGGAAACTTCCTTGTGGTATGTGATGCTGTTAGATGCAGCCTGATGAACTGCCCCGGGATCTGAGGTTCTTCAGCCCGACCCGCATTAAAATCCGGCCAGACACCAGTGCATTGCAGCAGCTGTGTAACTTACCAGACCCCTTCCTGGGAGTTTATTCTCAGGAAATAATTCAAAAGAAGAACAAAGATGTACGGCAAAGATGTTCTTAACAGCATTACTCTAGGGAGTGGAAACTGGCCTCAACCCAGATCAGTTAAGGAACACTTAAGTAAATCATGGAAGCCTGCTCAACAAGCAAGCATTAGAAGCAATCGCATTTCTGTGCTTACCATCCTGGTTGTTAGTGGAGGCAAGTCTTGGTTCCAGCTCCCTGTCCCTTACTGACTGAGCTTGGTCTTCTGTAATAAAATACCAAGAAGGAGGCTCAAGCCCTTATTTCTTACAGTTTTGGAGGCTGAGAGGTCAAAGATTTGGTTCCCAATGGAACCCACTTTCTGGCTTGGAGATGGTCTCTGTCCTGTGTGTTTTCATGTGATCTTTCTGCTGTGTGTTTGGAGACCACAACTTTCTGGGCTTGCTTTTGTTCCTCTCCGGTCCTCTCCCCTTGCCTGTCTTCCCCTCTCTTCCCTTCCCCAACCCTCATTCTCCTTCTTCCTCCTTCCCCTTCTCTATCTCCCTCTTCCTCCCCTCCCCCTGCCCTTTTCTCCTCCCTCCCTCTCCATCTCCCTTTCCTCTCTTCCTTTCTTCTTTCAGTACTGGAAATCAGACCTAAGGCCTTGCACATGCTAGGCAAACATTACAGCCCCTCCCAATCTTTTTCTTACAAAGAAGTTAATCCAGGGGCCAGAGAGATGGCTCAGTGATTAAGAGCCCTTCCTGGTCTTCTCAAGGACCAGAGTTGAGTTCCCAGCATCCATGTCATAATAGCCTGTAACTCTAGCTGGAGCTAGAGTATCCCGTGCCACCATCTGGCCTCCTTGGGCACCCACACATGTGTGAGACACATTCACAAAGACACAGGCATACACATGTAGACAGTAATAAAAAGTCAATTCAAAAGAAGTTCATCCAGTTAGTGAGACCCCTCCTTCATGACCTAACCTGCTTTGATGTAAAGCCACGTGTCAACGGAAAGGCAAGGCAGGGAAGATGATACACCAAGCTCATGCTAATTAAAACAGGGCTGACAAACAGCACGTGGTGGCACATCTGCTGTCCCAGCATTCTGAAGGTTGAGGCAAGAGGTCTTGAGGCCAACTTGAGCTACATACTGAGTTCTGGGCCCACTGGGGCTACTACTTAAAAAAAAATAAAAGCAGGAGTAGCTGTATTAATATAAGATAAGGAAGACATCTGTGCTGGATAGCTTTACTGTCAACTTGATATACCTGGGTAGAGGGAGCCTTAACTGAGGAATTGCTTCATTTGGACTGGCCTGTGGCCATGTTTGTGGGGCATCTTCTTGATTGTTGAGTGATGTGGGAGGGTCCAGCCCACTGTGGGTGGGGCCACCCCTGGGCAGGTTGTTCTCTGTTGTATAAGAAAGCAGGCTGAGCAAGGGCCAGGGGAGCAAGCCACTAAGCAGCATTCCTCCATGGCCTGTGCTCCAGCTCCTGCCTCCAGGTTCCCGCCCTGAGTTCCTACCTTGGGCTCCCTCAGAGATGACCTGTGACCCCAGAGACGTAAGCTGAATAAACCCTTTCCTCCCCAAGTTGGTATTGTTCAGAGTATTTTGTCACAGCAATGGAGAAACAAAACTAGGACAACATCAGAGCAAGGAAAGTTATCAGTGATACAAAGTGAAGCAAAACATTCAAAACGATAATGAGGCCAGTTCTCCAAGAAGATGTAACAGTCCTTAACACTTAACAGAGTGTCAAACTGTAGGAAGAAATGGAGACAATTCCACCGTCATAGTTGGAGATGTGAACATCCTCTATTGGAAGTGGACCAATCTGCAGTCAGAAAATTAGTAATGGCATGGTTGAATTTATCAGCAATATCAGCCAACCAGTTGTGGTTCGGAGTGACTAGAGCACTGCAGAATGGCAGGGTTGAAAGTGGGGGCCCTGACCAAGGCACAGAAGGCCTTGGAAATCACATTAAGGGGTCTGAGAATGATTTTGAGGGTATTGTGTCACATGGAACAGTTTGGAGCAGTGACAGTCAAATCAAGTGATTGGGATCAGAGGAGGGCACATCAGCAAACTGTGACCATCTGAGGTAGAGATAATGGGGAGATGGTGGCACCCTGATCCCAGGCGGTAACAGAGACATTGAGACATGCAGGCTTTGGAGGCATCAAGGATGTGGAACGAAGAAAGCCTACAACTGAAAGCCACCAGCAGGCTAACAACCATTTAGACCTTTCTTATTTGTAGGTTGAAAAAGTAAACAGATTATAAAATCCTTTCAATGTTGAATGATGAAAACATTATCAGAGCTGGGCTTTCTACCCACATTAACTAAATATAATCTTGTCCTACTTTGTTTACATACATATAAAAATAACAAGAAGTTAAAACAAGCAGGAAAAAGGAAAAGTATGGCCAGAAACCTTGAAGTATAGTAGTAGATTACAGGTAGAGGCAGGAGCATCAGGAGTTCAAGGCCTGTCTAGGCTACACAGTGAGTATGAGGCTAGCCTGAGCTACATGAGACCCCATCTCCAAACAGACAAGCAAATAAGCAATATAAGAGGCAGGTTGCAGATTCAAGTACATACAATAGGGACCTCTTTTGTCCTCTGTGCGAGAGAATTTTTAAAATACAGAACTTTCTGATACTTTTACAAATAGCTAGGGAGAGGATTTTAATAACTTCCCAGCACATGGTTTGTTTCTATCTAATCCCTCATTGTTCTCAGTTGGGTCCTGATAGGGGCTGCTTTTCAGAACTACCATATTACCCATCTATACCACTCCCGAATATATCCCAAAGGACTCAGTCTTTCCACCAAGATATTTGCATATACATGTTTATTGCTGCACCATCCATAATAGCTGACATGGAGCCAGCCTAGATATCCAACAGACAGAGAGGGAAAATATACACAGTGGAATTTTATTCAACCACAAGGAAAAATAAAATCATGGTATTTTTCAGGAAAATGGAACTAGAAATTATTATGTTAAGCAAAGCATCCCAGATTTAGACAAATACCTCATGTGTTCTCTCATATGCAGACCCTTTAATTATATATATGTGTGTGTGTATGTGTGTGTGTGTATAGGGATGTACAGGTCATAAAAGTAGAAGAAGACCATGAGAGGAGAATGGTTTTAAAAGAAAGAGAGAGGTGGGGGCTGGAGAGATGGCTCCGTGGTTAAGAACACTGGTTGTTCTTGCGGAAGACCCAGGTTCGAATCCCAGCACCCACATGGCAGCTAACAACTGTCTGTAACTCCAGTTCCAGGGGATCGATGGCCTCTTCTGTTCTCCTCAGGCATTGCATGATACACGTGCGCTTACCTACATGCAGGCAATACACTCATATACATAAAATAAAAATAAGCAATTTAAAAAAAAGAAAAAGAGAGGGTAATGTAATACATGTGACATGGGAACAGAAGGGAGGCTAGTGGGTAGGGGACCAGCAGGAGGGGAAGAGGGTGCTGGGGGAGAAGAGGGATGAGGAGAGGATGAGGAGAGCAGCATCACAAAGTACCTATGGAAATGCCATCATGAGATCCATTACTTTGCGTGCTAATTTTTTAAAGGAAGTTTTAAAATTAGGAAAAAAAGAAACTAAGGCTCAAAAAGTTTTCTCATTGTCACGTGACTAATCAGCAGAAGGGTAAGGAAATCAAATCCAATATCCCCTACTATGTCTACTGCTAAGGAAATGTTAGATATTATATGAATTGTATTACAAAAATTAAATGAAGACTTGAAATAGTCTTTTAAAACAGAACTAGAACAGGAAGGAAGAATCAAGTTTCACTCTGAGGTACGTGGGGAGAACTTGTCTGGCTGTGTTTCTCTGTTTGAGCCATTTCTTCAGTCTCTGTGCCCAGGAGGACCAGGACACCAGCTCCCTATTCATTAGTGATTTCTTGTTAATGAAACATGCCTGGGCATGTTGTGCCTGAGCTTTCCAGTCCCTGTGAAGAATGAGGTCATGGTAGAGAGGCCGAAAGGTCTAGGATTGACTGTGCAGGCCAAGGGGAAAAAAATTAATTGACTATTTAAGCAAAACAAATTCCCTACTTCGCAATGCAGGGTCTCTTACGAAGTGCAAGTCCTCTGTAAGCAAGGATGAATGGCTGAAGAAGCTGACCCCTGAGCAGTTCCATGTCACCAGAGAAAAAGGGACTGAACCGGTAAGCCCAACAGACTCAGTGTTCTGATTATGGGGAAGGGGAGGGGAAGATGAGATAGAGACACCTATAAACCCTCACTGTCTGCGCTGAGCAGATCTGGTCCCCTCCATCTGCCCTTGAATTTCCACGCACTGTAGAAACAGTACTCCTTCTCCATCCTTCCATGCACATGCTGCACTCTTCCCATTCATATTCTCTCTCTCTCTCTCTCTCTCTCTCTCTCTCTCTCTCTCTCACACACACACACACACACACACACACGCCCCAACATGTAACTCTCCTCTCCAAAAAAACCCATACAAATATTGAAAAACTGGATTTGATAAAAATTTCCACACACGCCCCAACATGTAACTCTCCTCACTGCTCATCTCCATACTGCAGCCAGAGGAGTCTTATGAGAACATGGGACCCACCACTTCCCAGCTCACAGTCCCTCAGCTTAGTATTATTCTTGAAGAAAACACACAGTATTTAAATGGCTAATCAGGCCCTACAGCCAGAGGTCCCTACCTGTACCCCATCCTCAGAGGTAGCCATGTTTCTTCTGGATCCCTGAGTTAGGGCCACTGTTCTCTCAGGAATCAAATACTCCATGTCTCTTCCTCTTAAGGCCTTTGCACCCTGGGCTCCTTCCCTTTGGCCACTCCCCCTGCTAATTAATTCATACCATCCTTTCAAGATTTATTGTTTTGGTTTATGTGTATGTGTGTGTTTGTGTGCTCATTAGTTTTTGTCAACTTGACACAAGCCTAACCTGGAATTGAGGTATTTCCTTTATTGGGTTGCCCTGTGGACCTGTCTGTGGGGCATTTTCTTGATTGCTAATTCATGCTGGAGGGCCCAGCCCACTGTGGGAAGGGCCATTCTCTGGCAGGTGGGCCTAGGCTGTGTAAGAGAGGCAGCTGAGTGAGCCAGGAGAACTGAGCCGGTAAGGGGCATTCCTCCGAGGTCTCTGCTTCAGCTCCTGTCTCCAGGTTTCTGTCTTGAGTTCCCACCTTGGCTTCCCTCAGTGATGGACTGTGACCTGTAAGTCAAACCCTTTCCTCCTCAAGTTGTTTTTGGTCATAGTGTTTAGCACAGCAACAGGAAAGCCAACTAGAACAATACGTGAGTGTATGTGGCATGTGCGTGCAGGAAGAGGGCATCAGGGCCCTTGGAGCTGGAGTTACAGGCAGATGTGAGCTGCTCCATGTGGGTACTGGGAACTGAACTTGGGTCCTCTGGAAAAGCAAGCAAGTATGCCTAACAGCTGAGCCATCTCTCCAAACCACCCTTTTAAATTCAGCTTTCCCCTTTTCTCAACCCACCCAGGGTTGTCCCTCACAGCACTGCCACCATGTCCTGTCCCCTGGCACCTGTTGCTGTGCCTGGCTACAGTAGGCATTCAAATAGAGATGTTGCCAGAGGACATCTGGCAGTTCGGGTTTCATTCATTTCCTCAGGCAATGAATAGCCCTGAGCTGGCTCCTTATGACATCATTTTGTACAGCTTTACATTTCCTAACAAATGGTCTCAGGCCCAAATATAGTGATCTCAGGCCCACTGCAATGTAGCTGTTGAGCTTTCTGTATGAGATGCCTTCATTTTTGAAGGAGATCCGGCAGACAGACCTCAGTGTGGTGGTTCTGCAATGTTGTAGAACATTGATATGTTTGCCTGTTGGTGCCCACAAAGTTCAGGCAGCATTGGTTTCACAGACATGATCACACACTCAGTTCCTCTGATGCTAAAGCCACCAGACAGGCTGGCAGATCCCAGCAAACTTGTGAAGTTATACTACAGTACAACTTACTGTAAGAGGGAAAGAGACTATTTCTTATTATTGTTGCTAGCACAAGGGGGCCGCACATGATGCTCTGAGCAGTTGTGTGTTTGCCCAGAACCTTCTAAGCCAGGTCTAATTCTCAGGTATCCAGATAGGTCTGCCAGATGTTTAGGAGAACAAGTCTGCGGGCTTCTGAAGCAGGTGATACGGCGTACTCTGCACTTGGTCCTTTTACAAAATGAGCATCATCCACTATCATACCTAATTTTAAGTCCCTTCCAGTGGCTCTTGTTCCACATTGCACTTTTTAGAATTGTGCAGAGTCATAAGCATCAGTCAGCTTCATTATTGTAAGGGAAAAGAAGCTACCGAAGCCATCTGTTTGGTAAGTCCTGGTTGAAATTCAGTTACACATGGTTTTCTGTTTGGTTGGTTTTGGATGGTTTTTCGGGGACGGGGCAACAGTGGTATGGTTAGTGGCACTTATAACTAACGAAAGAATTTGCTAAGTGGCTCAGTAATAACCAAGAGTCAGGCATCAACACAAGAGCATTTCCGGGGTTCTTGGCCCCCTGGATCTGGTCTCCTCTGACATCTCCCTGCTCTGAGCTCCAGGAGGAGGACAAGAGACTTTCTTGTTCTGTGGTTACTGATTTAGATGAGGCTACAGAGATACTGTGAGATCTGGACAGGACAGAGAAATCAGTCAGGATCCAGGGTCCTCATTGTGTGACAACCAGGTGGCAGCCTCTGCTTGTGCCCTCCTGCAGCCACAGCCACCCCCACCCCCCACCCCCACCCCGGGTTCTGCTGTTCCTTCCCTCAACCCACGGGCCTGTTGGGGATTGTGTCCTCACAGCCACTAGCCCAGTGGCAGTCACCTCCCTTTGTTGGTTTCCATCTGCCCTGACCCTTCCTTTTGAAATAGTCCTGAGTGACATTACCTGCAGTCATCCCCTGTGAATGTGTCCTCTGCTTCCAGCACAAGGGAACTGATGAAATTGAAGAACACAGGCCCATCCCTGGTCAAGATAGACTTGAAATCTCAGGGTTATCTTGAAGTTCATTCCGTCTCTGACCCTGAGCCCATCTGTGTAGGCAGCTCCCTATCTGAGTCATTCTTCAATCTCTCTTCTCAGTTGCCAACCAGAGTAGCAGCACTGCCCAGACACCCCTCCCCCATGTTTGTGTGTGGATGTGTGTCTGTCTGTCTTATCTGCTTGTCCTTCCAGTTAATTTGTTCTGGTTTTCATTGTGTGTGGTGTTTTCTTGTCCTTCCCTCTTCTCTTCCCTCTGTGCTGAGGATTGGAGCCAGCCCAGCAGTTCTTATCATGGGCACAGTGGATGAGTTTGCAGTGGCCCATGTGCTCAGCATATGTTCTTTAGCAAGTTTCACAGCCCAGCATGATCTGGACTCTCCTAACTTTCCATATCATCTTTACTCACCTCTTACTTCGTCCAGGCTGTTCCCCCTGTCTTTCATGGTTGGCTTTATTGTCAACTTGACACACTTAGGAAGAGGAAACATCAACTGGGGAATTTTCTCTATTGCATTGACCTGTCAGCATGTCTGTGAGGCATTTTCTTGATGGTTGAATGATGTGGAAGGGCCCACTTCATTGTGGGTGGTGCCAACCTTGGTCTGGGTTGTATAAGAAAGCATGGTGCTTCACGTCTTTAATCCAAGGACTCAGGAGGCAGAGCAGGCAGATCGCTGTAAGATCAAGGCTAGCCTGGTCTACATAGTGAGTTCCAGGCCAGCTGGGGCTGCAGGGAGAGCTTGTTTCCAAGTTGTTGCTAGTCAGAGTGTTTATCACAGCAATAGAAAGCTTACTCGAATGCTGTCTGAAACACTTCATCTGGTCAGCTCTTACCCATTCTTCAGCTTAGTGTTTGGACATTTTTCTATAATCAACACCTGTCAGTTGTACATAGTAATAACAAAAGGTTAAAAGAAGAAAGACCACCCGTTTCAGGTCTATCTAATGCAGAAAGTCTCTGTGGACCCTGCTCCTTAGAAGAGCATGAGGTGCCGGTCTCTCATGGCTGTCATCACGAGCTGTGGCTGTCCTCTCACAGTTTCATCTGGACAGTACAGGAACTTTGAGTTCAATTGGTGTGTGTGTGTGGAGGGAGGTTAATGAAAAACCAAATGACCCAATTAAAAGATGGGGCTAAAGATCTAAACAGAGAGTTCTCAAAGAAGGAAACAAAGATGGCTTAAGAAACATCTCAAAAAGTGTTCCACATCATTAGTAATTAGGGAAATGCAAATCTGCAACATTAGCACTGAGTCAGTCCAGCACTGAGTACCTACTAGATTATTAAAGAGTGCTGCAATAAACAGATGAAACAGAAGCTGAGCTTATTCCTAATAGGTGAAAGGGCTTGGATCACACTGAAGAATGGGGAGGAGGCCTCAGGAGTCCAGCAGGGACAGCAGGTGGATGTCATGTCAGAATATAAGATAACTAAGAATTCAGTTTTATTTCTCTTCATATCAGTTTACTTACTGTGATGGCAACTCCCTATCACTTCTGCCCATCTGCCCCTTGCAATGATGAGGTTATATTTTGCATCTTAGAGACTGCCCAATTTCTGTGAATAGGGCTTTTTAGATCAGCCTTGGGGGCAGGGGAGGGATCCCATCTTCATTATAGATGTCCATGGTGCTTGTGTCGGGAGTCACTGTGAAAGACCAGCTCACTACACTCATTCAGACTTGGATGGCTAAGTGTAGAGTTATTTTGTTTTATTTCTTTTTGAGACAGGGTCTGACTACGTAGCCCAAGCTGGCTTTCAGCTCCCAAGCCTCCTGCTTCAGGCTCACCAGTGATGTCATTACAGGCATTTAATGCAGGGTTTACTAAGTAGTCTCAGCAGGTGGATTTGAAAGTATCCCTCATGCAGCATTTTGAAAATATAAGGTTTACAGATGGAAGGACCTCCCACGTTAATGGATTGGAAGAATTAATATTGTGAAAATGGCCATCCTACCAAAAGCAATATATAGATTCAATGCAATCCTAATCAGACTCCCCATGGCATACTTCACAGAATTAGAAAAAAAAATCCTTAAATTCATGTGGAAGCACAGAAGACCCTGGATAGCCAAAGCAACCCTGAGCACAAAGAGCAATGCTGGGGGGATTACTATATCAGATCTCAAAGTATACTACAGACCTATAGTCTTAAAAACAACATGGTACTGGCACAAAAATAGACACATAG
>NW_008336953.1:2072880-2074512 GCF_000622305.1 Nannospalax galili
ACAGAAAACCCACAGAATGGGAGAAAATCTTCAGTGATACATCTGACAGAGGTTTAACATCCAGAATATATAAAGAACTCAGAAAACAAAAAGAATTGAGAAACCAAATGACCCAATAAAAAGATGGGGCTAAAAACCTAAACAGAGAGTTCTCAAAGAAGGAAACAAAGATGGCTTAAGAAACATCTCAAAAAGTGTTCCACATCATTAGTAATTAGGGAAATGCAAATTAAGACCACCCTAAAGTATCACCTTACCCCAACAAGACTGGCTAGGTTCAAGAGAACAAATGATACCAAATACTGGACAGGATGTGAAGAAAGGGCTCATTCACTGCTGATGGGATTGCAAATTCGTGCAACCCCTACGGAAAACAGTGTGGAGAACTCTTAAAAAACTAAAAATGAGCCTACCATATGACCTGGTTATACTACTCCCTGCCATATACCCAAAGGACTCATCCTATTGTAGAGACACTTGAACAACCATGTTTGTTGCTACTCTTTTCACAACAGCTAAGAGTTGGAAGCAACCTAAGTGTCCTTCAACTGATGAGTGGTTAACAAACATATGGTATATTTGCACAATGGAATTCTATTCAGCAGTAAAGAAAGATGAACTAATGAAATTTGCAGGTAAATGGATGGATCCAGAAACTGTTATACTAAGTGAGGTAACACAGACTCAGAAAAATAAAAGATGCACGTTCTCCCTCATTTGTGGCTCCTACACCAAATCCTTTTAAATTCCATGTCCTTTTAATAAGATGATTCTGTACAACAGTCTCTTCTGCATAAAATAACTACCATCATCACGACTTCAGCTGAGCCTGATTGCTAAACATCGTCACAATTGGACTTGTTGGTTGTTAATCAGACTCCCCATGGCATACTTCACAGAATTAGAAAAAAAAATCCTTAAATTCATGTGGAAGCACAGAAGACCCTGGATAGCCAAAGTAATTTGGCCCTAATCATACATGGTCTTCTGGATTTGGGGAGGGCTAAAGTATACAATCTAGGCAAGGCTAGGAAGAGAAGGCTTGGCCCATACTTAGTAAAGACTTTCCAGTGTGCATACCCTCAGGTCATTAATACACTTCAGCAACCCCTCAGTTATCTCGGTAAGTAAGCTTAGAAAATTCATTGGTTTCCCCAGTAAAACTTTAATCAAACATTGGTTTGACACTATCACCTGATATTTGATGAAGGTGCCAAGACCACACAATGGAGGAAAGACAGCATCTTCCACAAATGGTGCTGGCAAAACTGGATCTCTACCTATAGAAGAACAAAACTAGATCCTTATTTTTCACCTTGCGCAAAAGTAACTCCAAATAGATAAAAGACCTCAATGTGAAACAGGAAACCCTGAAACTATTAGAAGAAAATATTGGCAGTAACTTACAAGACATAGGTGTAGGAAAGGATTTTCTAAATTGGACAGAAGTTGCTCAGGAATTAAGGTCAGCATCAACAATGGGACCTCGTTAAACTAAAAGGCTTCTGTACAGCAAAAGAAACAATCAAAGAAGGGAAGAGAAAACACACAGAATAGGAGAAAATCTTCACCAGTGACACATCTGACAGAGGTTTAATAAACAGAATATAAAACAACTCAAAAAACAGAGAA
>NW_008336953.1:2074610-2133264 GCF_000622305.1 Nannospalax galili
ATGTCCTGTAACTGTGGTAAGTCATCTGTCCTCTTGTTCAGGGAGGCCATGGAAACCCCACGAGATGGACTTGAACCAGTGTCCAGTCTACAAGAGGAGGGTTGACTCCGTGTTTCCAAGGGAAGCCAGGCATGGTCAAGTAGGCTTTGACTTATCTTCACATAGATGGAACTGGTAAAAGAAAGGATCCAGGGGCTCCTCCCACACCCACGTGAGCCCTGAGGAACAGATCCTAAAGCAACCTTAAGTATAAATATAAATTGATTTATTTGGGCCAACTGTATGGTCTTAAACACCCAAAAGGAAAGTATAACCAAAGAGTAAAGTGATCAGTATATTTCTTTAAGAGTTCAAGGGATTACACTTGCTTAAGTCCATATAAAAAGTTATTTAGACAACTATTTCTCATTGATAATTTTGTTCCTAACCAGAAAGTGCTGCTCAGATGTAAGACTTCAGATCTTGGTCTTCAATACTGTAGTGCCCATCTGTAACTGAGGGAGACAACCCGCTATTTTTCTAAAATGATGGCAAAATTTGTTTCTTCCCCCTATCTAGAAGCCTTTGAGAGGGAACTGACACTGATTCTAACCCCCCCAACAGCTAAAAAAATGCCTAAAAGCAAACCCTAAATCCACCCCTTTCGAGTCCATTTTTGGCAAAAAAAAAAAAAAAAAAAAAAGAGGAGGAACCCAATAGAGGGATGCTTTTGGGAGCTCTCATCAAGAAATGCCAGTGGACTCTCATATGAACATTTGAAATTTTCCCTGTTCTGACTTTTTTCTAGTTCCCTGTCTAGAACTTGTAATGCTAACTACCTTGCCTTTACTTCTATTCACCAGTCAAAGACTTTCTTTTCCCCCTACAGATAAGAGTTATGCAATTTGGGAGTCTTTTAGATAGACCCACTGAAGGGGGTACCCCAATTGCCTCATCCTGAGTCCCTGTTCAGCATGGAAGAAGCCAGAGAGGTCTGCATCCTGATTTCCTATCCATGAGCTGGGTAACCTCTTCGGAGGATGGTATGATAAGAACAGAAGGTTGGAATTGGCTAGGCAGTTAGGGTAAAAAGACCCCAAAGAAAAGTATCTAGCTTCTTGGCTAAAAGTCAAAATGTCTTTGGGCCTCTTAGCAACATACTCTGTTCCAAAGGCCAAAAACGTCTAAAGTATTTGAGAGCTGTTATCCAATCCTTAAAAGATTTTAGGGCTACCTCTTCAGAGGGGGAATGTTAGACTAACTAAAAGCCCCATTTTAGAAGAAGGAGGAAAAGGAGGAGGAGGAAGAGGAAGGAGAAGGAGAAGGAGAAGAAGGAGTAAATGAAGTTATCAGAAAAAAGTGATGGGAAGATATGGGAGGAGTTGGAGGGAAGGGAGTAGGCATGGATTTGATCAAAACACCTTATATGCTCATATCCATGTATGACATTCTCAATAAATTATTTTAAAAAGAAAAGAAAAGAAAATATAAGGTTACTACTGTAGGGAGTTTGGAGGTGTGACCAGTGAATTTGTTGAGTTGGGAAATCTGGAGACAGCAGAAGGTCCTGCTTATTTCCTGACAGCTCTGCTGCTCTGTGGGCCTTTGGCTCTTCATCTTCCCAGCCTGTGCAGTGGGTAATGCCTGCCGCCGTGGCATGGCTCTTTGCAGCTAGCTTGTTTTCTTTTAACTTTTTTAAACAGAGAAGATGACAAAGGAGTTAGACAAAAACCGTTTTTAAAAAGGTATTTGTTTATTTTACTTATGTATACATACCTTCTTGAGTTTATGTGCGTCGTGGGTATGCGGGTACCCATGGGAGCCAAAAGGTACATCATATCCCCCAGAACTGGATTTACAGGCAGCTGTGAAGCAGTTATGCCCAATGTGGGTGCTGGGAACCAAACCAGGGTCCTCTGCAAGATCAGTAAGTGCCCTTAACTGCTGAGCCATCTTTCCAGCTCCAATAATTGCTTCTTCTTTCAAAGTGAGGGCCAGGTGTGGTGGTGCATACCTTTAATCCAAGTACCTGGTAAGTAGAGGCAGGCCTATCTCTGTGAGTTTGAGGTTCAGCCAGAGTTACATGATAAGACCTTGTTTCAAAAAAAAAGAAAAGCGAGAACTAGTTTGAAAAATGTTATATATTCCACTCATTCATTGCTTTAAGTCTCCTTGCATCTCCTCAGCAATTGAAATCCTGCCAGACTCATCATTCACCATTGATTGACTAATGTGGAATCCTCAGTACCAAGTGATGTGTGTTAAAGGCACAGCCCCAACTTCAGTTTGAGGTTCAGCCAGAGTTACATGATAAGACCTTGTTTCAAAAAAAAGAAAAGCGAGAACTAGTTTGAAAAATGTTATATATTCCACTCATTCATTGCTTTAAGTCTCCTTGCATCTCCTCAGCAATTGAAATCCTGCCAGACTCATCATTCACCATTGATTGACTAATGTGGAATCCTCAGTACCAAGTGATGTGTGTTAAAGGCACAGCACCAACTTCACAAAACAATGCTTTTGATGAATTTATATTTTCTCTCTGTTTTCCTTTCCCTCTTTCTCTCCTACTAGGGATCAAATTCGGGGTCTGTGCAGGCCAGGGAAGTGCTTTTCCACTGAGCTGTACCCCTAGCCCTTTATGTTCTATCTTTAATTAGAGATTTCAAAGTGTCTTAGACAATATTTAGATTCCTGTTATTTTAACTCTTTTGAAATGGGAAAAGGAACTCTTCTAGCATGGCAAAGGATCAGACTGGTGCTTCTTGCTTTTTCACAGACTTTGATGTTCTTGGATGAAAGGTGCTACATAAATACAAAGGATTATTAATGTCACAATTTGAATATTTGTCACAATAAAGGCCAGGCTGTAAGGAAGCTTGCAGCCTCCTTCCTTGGGTGATTATAATTTTTCTCTGGTGATCCTAGTGCTTTGTCAAATTAGTATAATTCCTTGATCTGGGAAGTAAACACAGTGGTGTTGCATTGTTTGTCTCTTTTCTCTCTTGCGGGGAATTGAACCTATAGCTCTGCCCTTGGCAGGCAAGCACTTTACCACCGAGCCAGCACCTCTCTCGGATTTAAACTTGCTGTGTTGCCTCTTGCTGGTAATAATGGGAGACCTGCATATGATCTATCTTCCGTTACTTTCAGCCTTTCAGTGGAATCTACCTGAACAACAAGGAGACAGGAATGTATCATTGTGTGTGCTGTGACAGTCCACTCTTCAGGTAAGATGAAGATTGCGAAGATTAGAACAAGACTTTCTATTCAAATAGCTCCTTCTCATCGGAGGTCTTAGATAAATAAGTACTCTTTTTTATCTTTCATTTTCTGGTGCTGAAGATTGAACTCAAGACCTCATGTATGCTCAGCACACACTACTCTACCATTAAGACGCACCCCCAGGCCCCCAAGCGGTCATTAATTGCATTTGTCATTTGCTATTGCTGCTGTTCTGAGAACTATTCGAAGAAGAGGCCTATTTGTCTTGAAATTTTTTTTGGCATTTAGAGAAGTTGACAAGATTTCCTGGCTTATTTTCTTCCTTTATGTATCTAAGAAAGAGCAATAGAAACTCTGCTGGATACTCATGATAAAGCCATTAGAATTTCTTAGAGGGAAAGTATTTAAAGAAATCTAAACCCTAATAGTATTTGCTTTGCCATATGATTAAAACTGTACCCCTCCCAGGGAAAATGGGTTTATAATTTAATTTAGGAAACATAGGATTTTATGAGGCTCGCTTCCCCACAGCACTTGACAGAGAGAATACTGTGCCCTCTTCTATGTAGCTAAAAGTAAATTTAATTGTCCCTTGATTTCAAAGCCTCTTTTAAGTCAATCAGCATCTAAAATCTTTCAACAAAGGCTTTTTTGTTTAGATATGCAGGAAATAGTCTTTTTAAAAAGTAGATTAGATGGAGAAGAAAGGAAACATCTTTGAAGTCTTGTTTTTCAGAACTTCAAAGATGTTTTGCTTTCTTTTGCATCAATCTTAAATTGGTTTAGAATAAAATATAAATCAAGCCAGCTCTGCGAATCTTCCATTAGGCAGAGCTTTCCCCTGTCCTTTGGGCTTTCAGTGGCTGGGCTTTTTGGCCAGCTGGCTGCTAATGTGGGTTGCATTAGGGAAACCAGACACTGACTGCAAGGACAGGCACAATTAGGACTGATTTTCCTTCATGCTCAGCAGCCAGACACATGGGTGCTGGTAAGGCGCTCTCTGGAAGAGCCAGCTACCAGCCCAGGAGAGTAAGGAAAGACCAGAATGAAGTTAATTGGTTTTTATAAAATGGTGTTAGAAAAACAAACCATTCCACCCTGCCATGTCACAACCATCAACACAGACTTCTGTGACCTCAAGAGGTTTTTGTTTGTTTGATTTTTGGTTTTTGTTTTAGTTTTTAGAGAGGGTCTCTCTGTAGCCCCAGCTGGCCTGGAACTCGCTATGTAGGCCAGGCTGGCCTCAATCTCACAGAGAATGCCTGCCTCCACCTCCCAAGTGCTAGGATTAAAGGCAAGTGCCACCACACCTGGTGATTTATTGATTGTGTGTGTGTGTGTGTGTGTGTGTGTGTGTGTGTCTGTCTGTCTGTCTGTCTGTCTGTCTGTGTCTGTGTGCAGGTGTCTGTGGAGACCAGAGATATCAGATCCCCAAGAGCTGGAGTTGGAGGCAGTTGTGAGCTGCCCAACCTGGTTGCTGGGAACTGAAACTCACATCCTTTACAAGAGCAGTATGTACTCTCAACCACAGAGGCATCTCTCTGGCTCCAACTTCAAGAGTCTCTCTACCAGCAAGCAATCAGTTCTGTTGCAGAGGCAAGCTAGGGATGCTCCAGTCCAGTTCAATACTGACCCTATCTACCTGCAGCATCAGGTCGCATTGGTAGATGACTCAGTCCCCAAGCCCTATCCCTCACTTCCAATGCTGATGGTACTCTCCAGATTGTAACCTGTGATTCTGACCAGTCAGCTTTCATTCGGCTTCCCAAAGCCTTTTAGGGATCCCTTGATTTTGTTGTTGTTGTTGTTGAGCAGTTCAAAGAACTCAGAGAAGCACTTACATTTACCAGTTTATTGGAAAGGATATTACAAAAGATATAGATAAAGAGGTAACTACAGCATGTGTGAGAAAGGTGACAGCTTCTGTGCCCTCTCTGGGCACAGTCTCAAGAAGATTTCATGAGTTTAGTTATCCAGAAACTCGTCAGACCTTGCACTTCAGGGTTTTTATGGAGGCTTCATTCCAAGTCGTTGGTCATAAATGAGCAACTCCCTTCCCTGCATGTTGGAGGTGAGGCTGAAAGCCCCAACACTCTAATCCTATTTTGATGACCAGTACCCACCCTGCATCTACCTCTGGGTTGCTAGTCATCAATCAACATACTAGCTTGCAAAAGGATACTGTCATTTGGAAGACTGAAAGAACTTTAGGAGTTGTCTATGCCAGGCAATGGGAGAAAGGCCAAATACATATTTCACAGCTAACACGGTAAAATGTGAGGCTCAGGTTTCAAAGACATTGGTTATTCCTTGACTTGGTTCTGTAGATGAGAAGTTAGACTTCAGGTGGGCCACTTTGCTGTTAGCTGAAGGACCATGCTATAAAAGTGTAAGGTACTATTTAGTTACCAGTGTGTCTGAGTGTTTTACCTGCATGTATGTAAGTGCACCATGTGCTTGCAATGCCTGCAAAGGCCGTGGGATCTGGAGTTACAGACAGTTGTTGGCCACCATGTGGGTGCTGGAAACAGAACCTGGGCCCTCTGCAAGAGCAGCCAATTCTCTTAGTCACTGAGCCGTCTCTCCAGCTCTTGAGTTGTTTTTTAATCACTTAGTTTTTGGTGCAAAGTCTCCATTTTCATGTTTTTAAAGAACTTTTGGATTTTTGTTCTATTTTCTTGTTGCTGGTGGAGCTAAGAGTGAAGCACATAAGAACGTATCTGCATTTACTTTCTGTTACTGTAATAAGGACGTGAACTAATCAACTTATAAGTAGGAAGGGTTTATTTGGGCTTCATTTTAGAGGCTTCTGTGCTGATTGGTTGGACTTGTTGCTGGTTGTTATGGTCAGGAAGCAAAAGCGAGGAATAGAAAGCAGGCCCGAGAGAGGAGACTGCCATGAGAAATGGAGGCAAAGACGGGAAGTGTGCCAAGGTCTGCCACCACTTCTGGGAGCCAGGAGGATGTATAGAGTGCTCTGTGGGGCTTTCTTGGGAGCATGGCCCTATTCGCACTTTGGTCTTGGACATCTGGCCTCCATAACAATGAGAGTGTTCCAAGGAGTTCATGGTAATTTGTTAGCAGTCACCTAGGGGACTGACAGAGAACTACTCAGTAAGTGCTTCTTGACTCATCAATTTGTAGCATCTTCCCTGCTCTGACAATATTCATGTTAACTGAAGACCTTATTGTTATGAAGCCCCTGTGGACATGTGACACAAGAAACCACAATTTTTTGATGAGCATTTACCTTTTACAAAACAGGTTTTTTAAATTGTGTGTGTGTGTGTGTGTGTGTGTGCACGCGCGTGTGTGTGTGTGTGTTTAACAGTGCCTGTGGAGGCCAGAAGAGGGTATCAGGTCCTCTTGGAGCTGGAATTACAGGCAGTTGAGAATCACCAGACATGAGTGCTCTTAAGGCCTCAGGAGGTTAGGAGGGTCAAGAGCATAGTGCCACATCCTCTTGGGTTCTGGTGAAGGCCCTGTGCTATTTTGAAACAGAGGACAATCAAATGCAGAAATAAACAAGACACAAGGGTGGCCCTGTTATCAACCAGCTCTCTTGTGAAATCATTATTCCCTCCCAAGGACCTGATAACCTCTTAAAGGCTTCATCTCTCAGCACTGCCACAATGGTAAACTAATTTCAACCTTATTGAAACCATGTCAAACCCCAGGGGTCACACACTTGGCAAATGCTAGTTCTGAGTTCACATTCCACAGAAACCCTATAGTGTGCCTTTCCTCGGAGACAGAAGCGGGTCAACACTGAAGGGCCCCACACCCACAGCTTCAGCAGACCTCTCTCCAAGCTCTCAGTGTGTGTGTGTGTGTGTGTGTGTGTGTGTGTGTGTGTGTGTGTGTGTGTTGTGGGAGGGAGCTCATATCACATGAGGAAACTGACACTTGGCAAGATTAAACAACTTACCCAGAGTTCCATAGCTACCAGCTAAAACACTATGCTATGCCTTATGACCCGGGTAAGCCACTTGCTTGGTTCTGTCTAATTTGATGCTTTCACTTTCTGGTGCCAGCCTTCCACATTCCAGCCAGGGGTCCCTAGCCAGATGTTACCAGACTATAGGGATATGCTCGGCCAGTTTTACCCACAAGTTCCCTTTCCAGAGCCTGGTTCACAGCTATATCTTACAGTCCCCCTGATGGCCCTGCCATGTTGGAATGAATGATGCCCATTCTTGGGGAGCTGCTGTCTCCACTAAACTGAGAACCTGAGTCAAGGGTTGCAGGCCAAAAGGCTTTGCAGCATGTTGCTGATCATCTGTGGATACAGGATCCTCTTGCTGTTCTTGTTTGCTTTCTGTTGCTGTGATAAACAACATGACCACAAAGTTGGGGAAGGACAAGAGCTGAGCAGGAACTGAGGCAGAGACTATGGAGGAATGCTGCTTACTGGCTTGTTCCAAGACTCACATTTGGCTACCATTCCTTTCCTAAAAATGTTTTTATTTTTTTATGTGTATGAGTGTTGAGCCTACACGGATACAGGTGCACCATGTGCATGGATATGAGTGCACCATGTGTGTGCAATGCCTGCAGAGGCCAGAAGAGGATATCAGATTCCCCTGGAACTGGAGTTGAAACCGGATTTATGCTACCCTCCATATGGTTGCTAGGAACCAAACCCGGGTTCTCTGCAAGAGCATTATATAGCCTAGGCCCACCTGCCTAAAGATAGTGTGGCCCACAGTGGACTGGGTCCTCCTAATCGGGTAGCAATCAAGAAAATGCCCCAAAGACAGGGCTATAGGCCAAAATGATGGAGGAAATCCTCAGTTGAGGTTCTCTCTCAAGCTGTGTCAAGTTGGCAAAGATTAGTTATCACACTTGCTAACCTTCGAATCCGGTGACACCGCTCCACTCTGCCCTCTTGGCTTCCCTTGTCCCTACATAAGCTGCTTATAGAAGGGTTTATTAAAACGCACTGTTGCCAGGCACAGTGGTGCACAACCGTGATCCCAACAATCAGGAAGGTGATGCAAGGGGATCTTGTGTTTGAAGCCAAACTGGGCTACATAGCAAGACCTTATTTAAAGAAAAAAATCTTCAGTTTTTATGTAGCACCCCGATGTCCTGCCTGTTCCAGGCAACAAAGTACCACTGTTTAAAACCTTGTGTGTCTCTGTTCTGAAATGAACAGAAGTGCTTAGAAGGTTAGAATTGCCACTTATCACTCTGTGCTGCTTCTGTTCCCTGGGGGTTGTGAGATATTCAGAAATGAAGGAAAAAACACCAAATAAACGTTAAAAAAAAAAAAAGTAAAAGCCTCTTAGAATATATGATGCAGGATGGCTTCTGTTTGTGAGGAGTGAACCATTTACCCTGCTAAGTAATTAAATATGTATCTTGGAATTTCTAGTGGCCTTAATACTCAGACTGTCAGTCTTAAATGATGTATATCGGGCTTCTTATATTACTTGGTAAAATCTCCAAGTTTCTGCCAATTGCATCAGTAAAGATTTATTATTTCTCATTAAAGCCATCTAATGACTTTTATTAGTCTTGGATTCATTCATCCATTAAAAAAGCTTTATTGCATTCATAATTCTTTGTCAAAATTCCTTTAATGATTAGTGGTGTATATAATATAGAGGGTGGGGAGGCTCTGTCTAAGAGGTGCTTAGGATATCCCCCCCACCCCAGGACAAAGTAGCTAGGTGAATTTGTTCTCACTCTCGCTCTCTCCATTGCTAGGACTCAAACTCCACCTTAGGCATGAGAGGCAGGTGCTCTAACCACTGAGCTACAACCCAAGTCTCAGGTGCATCTCTTCACAGGGAATCCAATCCAAACATGCAGTCACTTTTAGTTGGACCTAGGGTTGCTCAAATATTGTATCTCTGGTGACAATAATAGCAAAGTTTTAAAAGAGTGTCAGTGTGTACTGTGTATCAGGCACTATCCTAAACACATCATATCCCAACAACACCTCAGCCATTCTCCTTAGCATCTGTGCGAGGAGACGACATCATTGTTACTCTGTAGACCATGACTTGGTAGTACCAAAGAATTACACAACTCCTCAAGGGCACAGAGTGTGTCTTCACACCAAGAGCTCCAAGTTATACTATTACTTCAGAGGTTTTCAAAAAGAGCCCCTGGGGCTTCCTAAGATATTTCCAGGGGGGACCAGATGCTGGGGGTTGGACCCCTGGACTTTCTGCACACTTGGTCTATACCCTACCATACCTAGTCCCTCCTCTTTCTATAGTTTAATCAAACAGCCTTGGGGCAGAGTGAATGTAGGAGCGCAGACAGGATCTGTTTATGCTTTTTTGAGTCAGACAATAGAAATATTTGCAAAATTATAAAATAATGCCACCCTTCTCAGGAAGTTCCAGGTTCATTTTAGAAAATATAATTGTCATAAAGATGTTCACTCAAAATGTAGTGAGTTTGATATTTTTAATTAACATAAAGCAGGCATGGTGATGCTTGTTCAAGATCCCAGCATCTGCGAGACTGAGGCAGAAAGATCATGAGTTCAAGGCCACCCTGGGCTGCTACATAGTAAAACTCAAGAAAAAGTTATTTAAAAAATAATTTAATACATACATATTTTAAATTCTCAGTTATAATTTCTAACCTGTTGAACACTGACATTTGTAACTCATATAAACTGATGCTCTAAGGAACCTCCAATAATTTGGGGGGCATGGAGGGGTCCTGAGACCAATGCGTTTGAAGCTCTTATCACATCGCCCTCTTTCTGATGTGTGTTCAGCTGAGCTTCGTGCTCAGCTCAGAGTCTAAGAATTGTATCATTCACCATTCATTACTTTGTGTGGGTTCTGGCAGGGTTTAACTTTGAACTGTTACTTTCACAGCTAGAGAGACTCATCTCTCTGCCGTGTGTGTGTGTGTGTGTGTGTGTGTGTGTGTGTGTGTGTGTATTCAAGAGTGCTTTCCTAGTGCTGTTGATAGAAGCCTTCCTGTCTGAGTTCTTAGAGAATGAAATCTTTTAGTCTTATTTTTATGGTGCTGGAGATCAAACCCAAGATCCTGTGTGTGCCAGGCAAGTGCTCTGCTCCTGAGCCCCAACTCTGTCCAGAGGGTGAGGTCTTTTGTGAGCAGGCTTCCTATGGCCCTCTGTTCCCCCTTCCAGCCCCTCCAACCTGCTATGGCCATCGACATCATTTGTCCCTGGGAGATCACCTGAAGCACCAAGCTTCATCCTGTAATTGGCCAGAATGCCAGGCGTATGGATTAATAGCGACAACTGTAGCCAGTGTTCAGGAGCACCTGCTGTCTGCCTAGCATTGTGCTAAGCTCTCCACTTAGCTCCACAGAGCATCCCCTCAAATCCTCAAAATATCCCTGCAAACTAGATATTACTGTCCCATTTTGCAGGTCCTCAGGAGGCTAAGTGTCTGCCTTCACACCAGTAAGACATGGCAGGAACAGCTTTTTTGATTCTCCATGCCAGGCAGCTCCCATGTTCAGATAATAGAAGTTCCCGTAGCTACAAACTTCTGTGTCATGAGATCTTAAAGAGCCGTGTGGACCACACCAACCACTGTTCTTTCTTTTGGTAGCTCCTTTTTCTGCCTTTGGAACACATGAAGGAACAGCAGAAACATTTCCCTGGAAGTGGCCATTCAGGAAACTCAGCTTGGGCTCTGGAGAGGGATATGGGAGTCAGGCCCTGCTCAGAACCAGGAGATGGGACTCCAGTGTTCACAGCAGTGTGTTGAACCTCTGTGGGGTGGGGACTGTCTTCCACAGTTCTGAGAAGAAGTATTGTTCGGGCACTGGCTGGCCTTCATTTACAGAGGCTCACGGTACATCAGGCTCAGATGAAAGTCACGCAGGAATCCTGAGACGCCCGGACACTTCCTCAGGATCTGTTCGCACAGAGGTGGTCTGTAAGCAGGTATCTATCACTTTGCTTAGTTTTCTCTGGGAGGAGAGGAGCTGTGTGTGGCACCTCTTTTCTTCTTCCATGGTGTACTTTGTCATCAGAATGCCCTGGGCTGCCTCTACTCATACCCAGAGGTATCCCTCTCTGCCATCCCGCTGGGCACTGAGGATGTAGGTAGCACCTCCCCACCTCCTTCCTGCTTTGCAGCATGCCACCAAAAGGCAGACACATCCTCTTCTGTGAGCCTGGGAAGAGGGAATGGCTTAGATCCATACACAAAACTTGTGTTTTTTATTTATTACTGTGTGTGTGTGATATGTGTGTGTGTGTATGTGTGTGTGGACACGTGCCACAGTGTGCACATGGAGGAAAAGTTTCAGGAGCCCTTTCTGTTCTCCCACCATGGGTTCTGGCATTTGAACTCATATCAGCAGGCTTGTGCAGCAAGCATTATTATCCCCTGAGCCCTCTTGTCATCCCAAGACAACTTATAAGACAGAAATGGCAAAGAATAGAGCTGAATTTGGCCTTCAGCAAAGAACAGTGGTTATTGAGTGCTCACCTAGGAGCTCTGTTAACCCTTTCATGCCTTGCTTCATCACAATGGCTGTTATGTAACGATCACTGTGTCCATCTGATAGGTAACTACGCCAAAGCCCAAGTTTAATAATATTCCCGTATTTTCACTGGTAAACAGGGCCACCCACTTCTGCTGCTCTGTGTGTGCATCCATTTGTCCATTTTTAACCAAGTTCTATGAAAGACTGCACTTCCTACAGATGCCACGTTCTGGAGCCAGTGGGCACATGGGGCTGTGTCTAGTTTTGTGAAGGGTTCTGTTTCTACCGAGAGTGATAAAGGCTTCTTTCCCCCACAGTGTGAAGCTCACCTTGGCCATGTGTTTCCTGATGGACCTGGGCCCACCAGCCAAAGGTTTTGCATCAACAGCGTGGCCCTGAACTTCAAACCAAGCAAACCCTGACCACCTCCAGGAGGCCAGTCCTTTGCCCTCTTTCCCGTAGTGCCTCATTCTATAGTTTGGATGAATGCCTCAGTTCGTAGGTAAGGTTGCTGTTGGCTGTAAGGGAGCCAGGGCTTCTTAACCATCTGGAGTCAACTCCACCCTGACTTCTTCTTGCACTGTGGAATTTCACACAATGACAGAGAGGCAGCTCATTCTTCAACAGGATTCCAAGTCTTTGGGTGGGACCCCAGGGTGGAGATTTTGGAGGATTTCAGGAAATGGATGGGCTGACTAGGGTCCCAAATGCTCCTGTGAAATGACCCTGAATTTACCATCGAAGTTAAGTCCTTCATGGACACACACAGGTGAGGGTTCAAGTGAGGAGAGGAAGGAAAGGATGGCATTGAGAGAAGAATGATCCCTGCATTGAAGAGGACAGGGAGGCGGAGCGTGGGAGGCACACGTAGTGATGGGTGAGGCATGTGATTGTTTTTCAAAATTTTAAATGACTCAAATATTCTGCTTCCAACTGTACAACTCACAAGTGGGCTCCAGTGCAAGTTTGTTACATTTCACTGACTCTCTGACTCTGAATAATGTTTATCCTCAAAACTTTTGCCATAGAATTATTTCAAGTAAAATACTGAGACTGATACTTTTTGTCTAAATCTGTGAATTTGCTCTTTTATAAACATAACTCTAAATCAGAACAACAAAAAAAGAATCCAATCATGTGGTAGTAGGCATTTGGACACCCCAGGATAATTGCTGTTCAAGCATTTTACAAACTGAGGTTATGAATGATTCGTTAGTAAAAAGTTCTAAAATCAGGACTAGAGAGATGGCTCAGCGGTAAAGAACACTGACCTTGCAGAAAACCCGGGTTTGAATCCCAGCACCCACATGGCATAACAACTGTCCATAACTCCAGTTCCAGGGAATCCAACAACCTCTTCTGTCCTCCGTGGGCATTGCATGACATGGGTGCACTTACCTACATGCAGGCAGCACATGCATACAAATAAAATAATAATAAATTTTTTTAAAAGTTCTAAAATCATTCTTTTTGTGTTATTTGAAATGTAACTCCCCCATTTTCCTCCTACTAACTTTTACATACTATTTGACATTTCTTTTACTGGCTAACCTAATGCAAAACCATGACTTTTGGCTTCTAGAAAAAAAAAATATTCTTCACTACTTTGTGTTTCTGTTATTTATCTATTCAGTTTGGGGGTGGGTGTGCACATGGTTCCCAGGGGTCAAATTCAGGTCGACAGGCTCAGCAGCAGGTGGCTTTGCCTACTGAGCCATCTCTCCACCCTTAATTTTACATCTCAACACCCTAAAATAATCATTATTTACATTAACATTCCCAGATAACCATTATGAGTATATAGCTGCGAAGGCCATGCCATTTTGTAAAGCTTCTCTGTTTTGGTTAAACGGTGGCAATTCCAGAAACTAAGGTAATTCGGTTTCCAGAACCCAATTGTTTCTCTAAATTCCTGTCTCCTCTGTCCTATGAGAAGAGTTGTTCATTAATCACCTGTCTCACCACTCCCTAGCTACCCCTAGCAACGATTAACTTCCCACTAGAAAAAGAAACTTTTCAATCTACTACCTACCCCCATTCTTCTGAGACCTGTAAGGAGTGACCCCAGCTCTACCACATGGGCCTGAACACGCCTCAGAGCCCCACCATGTTGCTGCCATCTGTCTGTCTATGGAGTTAATAACTCTTCTACTAAATCTCTTATTCCGAAAGAACAACCAGCCTCAGGGCTCCTCTTGACCTCCAAACCCCAAACCTTTCACAGAGTTGGTATTTATATTTACCTGCATGTTTGTCCTATTTGTTACTCTATTTCTTCTTGAGATTCCACAGTTTTCTTTTTATGTGTGTGTGTGTGTGTGAATGTGGATGTGGGTGTGTATGCCCATGTGTATGGGGGGGACGGGGTATGTGTGTTCCACAGATGCCAGAGAAGGACTTCAGGGGTCCTGCTGAACCACTCTTGCTTTATTCTTTTGAGACAGGTTCTCTCACTAAACCTGGAACTAGGCTCGCAGTCAGCAAGCCCAGCGATCCTTCTGCCTCTGCCCCACACAACCCTGGGGTTACACGTGGGTATGCAGCCACACTCAGCCCTGAACACCACTGCTAAGATCCTAGCTCAGGTCCTCATGATGATGAGTTAAGTGCTCTTACCTGCTGAGCATCTTCCCAGCCCCTAAACTTGCCCACATTCTTCCATGTGATTGTTTTTCTCCTGCCTGAACTTTTGTTTCTTCTTTTAGTTTGTGTTTCCTCAGTTTTTGTGGATTGGAAAATGTGCTCTCCTTGCCCCCCCCCAAATTCTCCTTTCATCTGGACTTTAAAGATGTTCTGCTCTTAATTTTTAAATAAAAACCAGCTGCTACCAGGTAGGCTTCTAGTCTACATATCATTTGTCATTCTCATCTTGCTGCCTTCAAGATTAGCTCACTGTCTTTGGCTTCTTCTCTGCCTGCTTGTGCTGCTGTAACAAAATACTACTGACTAGGAAATTTATAAAGAACAGGACTTATCTTCTTACAGTTGGAGAAGCAGAGAACTTCAAGACTAAGGCACCAGAAAGTTCTGAGTCTGGTGACTGTGTCCCTGCTTCCAGGGTGGTGCCTGTGCCCTGCTGTGTTACCTCATCAGGTGGAGGATAGAAGGGCAGAGGTGATGGTTGCGTGCTGACCTGGAAGAGACTGAAGGGGATCAACCTGAATCCTCAAGTTCTTCCATAAGGACTGTCAATGCATCCTTGAGGACTTCTGCTTTAATCACGGGTTAAAGGCTTATCCCCTAACATAAACACCTTGGTAATTAAGTCTCAACACGTGCACTTCAGGAGGCACATTCAGATGATAGCAGCTTTGGACCGATGTGCCTTGACGTGGTTGCCTTTGTTTGTCTTCTATCTAATGCACTTTATATCTGAGTTTTTTGTTGTTTATTCAATGCTGGAATTTTTTCTTCACATATTTCCCTGCTGTCCCTGCCCCCCTTCATTCTGGTGTTCAGTTACACACCATCTTAACCATTTACTGTCATCTAACAGCTCACTGAGTTTCTGTCCTGTTCTCAGCCTTTTCTCCCCCTCTGTTCTCCATCTTTAGCAATTCCTCGATCTCTCTGAGTTTTCTTCTTTTTTCTGCCACAGCCATTTGGTTTTAGGGCTGTTAAGTGATTTTTTTTTTAAGTTTAGGCAGTGTATTTTTAAAAATATTTTATTATTTTTATTTTATATATTACCTGTAGTGAGTGTATTACCTGTATGTGTGTATGTGCACCCTTATCCTGCAATGCCTGTGGAGGTCAGAAGAGGGCATCTGATCCCCTGGACCTGGAGTTACAGACTGTTGCTAACTGCCATGTGGGTGCTGGGAATTAAACCCAGGTCCTCTGTAAGAATAGTCAGCGCTCTTAACTGCTGAGCCATCTCTCTAGCCCCAGATAGCATATCTTTTTTAGTTCTAAAATTATATTTGCTTTTTCTGTGCTGTTTCTGGCTTTTTGAGGCTTCCTGTTATTCTGCTGATATTCTGAGTTATTGAAAGCATACCTTGTATTATACCATGGAGGGGAGTTAGACTAGCCAATGCTAAATCCTTATCTGTTATGTCAGAACCCTGGTTCATCTGGGATTGACTAGACTTAGTTTTCTTTTTTGCTGAGTATGCTTCCTGATTGTTTGTTTGGAATTGTTTTCCCTTTACATACCACGTAATTTTGCGTTATTGGTTCTCTCCTTGACATAGATTCCAGAGATGAAACTCAGTTTGTCAGGCTTGTGCAGCAAGTGCCTTTAGCCACTATGCCCTTTCTGCCCACCATGTAATTTGGGGTAATGTCATTGGTATTATGGAGATTTATGGAGATTTTAAATTCTTCAATTTCCTCTGAAGAGTGTTGTTTCCTTTCTCTTAGTGGATAATATTGTTAGCTAGATTTGAATTGTGAGATCTTTTTCTATTTTTTTAAATTTGTTTTTATTGAATTTTGTGTGTATTTCACATAGAACATCTCAATCAATCTTAATCATCTTTATACCCCCCTTCCCCGCTGGCACCTTCCCATAGCTCCCCCTGCACTGAAATTCATGCATTCTGTCATTTGTGTTAAGACCTGTTGTGTCAAGTTAGTGTCCTCAGACGTTCCTTGGTGCAAGTTCATCTACTAAGACCTAAGCTTATCTAGAGTCCTTCGATTTAAGAAGATCAGCTCTTCCTCACCCAGCAGTAATGAGTTGCCAATATTTCTTCAGATAAGATTAAGGTCTGCTATTCATTTTCCCAGTTCTATGCTGAGTTATTATCTGCCTGAATTTGTATGGGACTTGTACATGCTGACACCATTGTCATAGAATCATATAAGCAGGTTCCCAGGAGCTCGTAGGACTCCATTTCCATATGGTTGTGTACCTCCTCCCTGGCTCTTACAATCTTTCTGCCCCCTTTTCTGTGATGCTCCCTGAGCTCTGGGTGGGTGAAATTTAATATAGGAGTCCTGGCCAAGGACCAGCATTCTGCACAGTCTTTATTGCCATGCTTTGGCCATTTGTGACTTTTTGTGTTCCTGGCCCTCTGTTGCATGAGGGAGCTTCATTTATGAGAACTGAAATGTTCATTAGTATCTTCTTTACCCCTATTCTACGTTGTGTGAGCATGAGCCTTAGGTGTAGAGGTTGCATTATAGATGTGTCACTTAGGCCTGGGCAACTCATAGACAATGTCTGTGTGTGACCAGTTGTGATACTTGATAATAGTCTGTCTGGTGCAAAAGAAGCTTCTTTGATGAGCAGTAACTGGGATATTTTTCTGTAAATATAAGGACACATATTTTGCATAGTAAGAAATTTCTCCTTTGACCAATTCATCATTCAGGAGTGTATTGTTTAATCTCCATTAGTTCATGTAGTTACTAGGGCTTCTTTCAGTGTTGATTTTAAGCTTTATTGAATTATGGTCTGATAGAATGCATAGAACTATTTCAAATTTTTTGGTATTTGTTGAGTCTTGTTTCATGCCCCAGTATGTGGTCGATTTTGGAGAAAGTTCCATGGGGTGCTGAATAGAAAACATATTCTTTGGTGGTTGGGTTGAATATTTGGTAGATGTCTGTTAGGTCCATTTGATGTATGGTATTGTTTAATTCAGATGTCTATTTATTCTTTGCCTGGTTGACCTGTCTAATGGAGGCAATGGGGTATTGAAGTCCCCTACTATTAATGAGTTGGAATTAGTCTGTGTCTTAAAGTCCTGTAGTACTGTTTTTATGAAGTTGGGTGCAGAGTTTGGTGTATATATGCTCATGATTGTAATATCTTCTTGTCAATTGTTCCTTTGATCAGAATGAAGTGGCCCTCTTTATCTCTTCTGATTAGTTTTAGTTTGAAGTCTGCTTTGTCAGCTATTAGAACTGCAACCCCTGCTTGTTTCTCAGTGCCATTTTCTTGCAATATTTCCCATTCTTTCACCTTAAGGTAGTGCCTGTCCTTGAAGGTTAGATGGGTTTCTTTAATCCATTCAACTAGCTGATGCTCTTAACTGGGGAGCTCAGTCAATTAATATTTAAAGTTATTGAAAGATGTGTATTGGTTCCTGACATTTTAAGTTCTGTTTGCATTCTTGGTCTGTGTTTCCACAGTTATACCTTCATTTAGTTTCTTTCTGTTGCCCCTTCTGTATAGTTTTCCTTCTTCAGCTCTTTGTATTGCTTCAAGACTTCTCTGAAGGGCTGGTTTTGTGGACATGGATTCTTTCAGTCTATTCATGTGGTAAATTTTTTTCTTTCCCCTTCAACTATAATAGACATTTTTCCTGGGTAAAGTATTCTGGGTTGGCATCTATGTCATTTAGAACTGGGACTACTTTGGTCCAGGCTCTTCTGGCTTTCATAGTTTGCACTGAAAAGTCAGCTGTAATTCTGATGGGCTTTCCTTACATGTGTGTTGTTGTTTTTCTCTTGCAGCTTTCAGTGTTCTCTCTTTGTTTTGTACATTTAGTGTTTTTACTATGATATGCATTGGGCAGTTTCTTTTCTGGTCCTGTCTGTTTGGTGTTCTGTGTGCTTGTATTTGTATGGGCATGTCTCTCTTTAATTTTGGGAAATTTCCTTCCACAATCCTGTTGAAGATCTGGTCCATCCCATGATCCTAAGATTTTTCTCTTTCCTCTATGCTTATGATGTGTAAATTTGGTCTTTTCCTGATGTCTCATATTTCTTGCATACTCCATTCCTGTGCTTTCTTAAATTTTTTATAGTCTTTGCTTGAGTGGTCCAAGTCATCAACTTTATTGTCCAGTCTTGATATTCTGTTTTCCATTTCATTCATCCTATTGGTCTTCTGTCGTTTCAAATTGACTTTTGAGTGTTTTACTGCCTTCTTCATTTCAGCCTGAGTTTTCTTCAACGTTTCTCTCTTTTGTGAATTCAGTCAGAACTTTATTCCTGTCTTCTTTAAGTTCTTTGATTTGTTTGTGCGTTCTTTAAATTCATTGAATTCTTTGATCATGTTTATGATTATTCTTTTAAATTCTGTGTCCTGGCTTATCTCTAGGGGCTTGTTGTTGTAGAACTCCTCTACAGGACTGTTGGTGTTTAGTAGGGACATAATATCTGGGTTTTTCATATTATTTTTTTGTTGCAATTTTGACATGTGGATTTCTTTTGTTGTTTCTGATTCTGATGTGAGACTCAAGCCTTCCTTTGTTGTTAAGTCTGTTTCTGTTTGTATGCTTGATGTGCCTTTGTTGTTTCCTTATTGGATATGAAAAGCTGGTTGGTCTAGGCTTTGGGTTCTCTCTTTTGATTTTATATTGGAGGGACCAGATGACTCTAGCCCAGCTACTCAGGAGTTTCTACAGTGACCTAAGTCAGGTGAGAATTAGATGCTCTCAGGCTTCCTCCTAAAGTCTGGGTCCCTCTAATCAGCAGGCACAGCACAATTTGGGAGGCTTGCTAGGTGGAGGCTGGATTCAGGCTGGATCTCAGGCAGTCTGCAAAGGTCTGGGCTCCTACTAAAGGTCAGGGAAGCCTACTCCTGCAGATAGTCTCAAGGAAGAAGGATGGCCACTACGGGATTTGGAGAACTCACTGACAGGTGGAGCTAAGAGTATAGTCCAGAGATCTGGGGTGCTAAGAGCAAAAGCAGGTCTGTACCCAAGGCTAGATGGAGAACAGGATGTGGGAGAGATTTTTTTTTTTTTTTGAGACAACCCTCCAGCCCCTTGTTAAGATGTGTTTTGGTTGTTGCTGTTTTTAGCTCAACCACAGGTGGAGTCTGTAGCAAGAAGTTTGAATTTGAGGATCTTTTCTCTTTTCTCCTTGTAAAATCCCTCTTCTAAGTGCTCACAGTTCCCTAGCTCCACTTTCCTAGTTTTCCAGACCAGACAAGCTGTAGGTATTTACAAATGTGCCCCCCAACCCCCAGACTTCACTCAGGCTTGCCTCAGGTCTGGGCAGGTGAGACCTGACTGGAGCCTTCCACACCTTTCCCTCAGGACAGCACAAGCTCTTTATTACTGTCTGCTTCTGCTCACCACAGTGCTATAAGCCATTGCTAGCTCTTTTCATGTTCTGAAGAAGTCATCTGGAAAGGCCCCAACCATCAACTTCAAAAATGGAAATGTAGGACTTTTCCTGTGAGATGCTCCTTACCACGAGTTGTGTCAACAAGCCCATCAAAAGTTGAAACTACCACAAGTAAAACATGCCTTTGATAGACCTAACTTGCTCAAACATTGCAGGTTAGCAGCAAAGCATGCTGTAGAGTATTGCTTTTTGTCCCTTATGACAAAAATCCGAGAGGTTTTATTAATACTACATCCAGAACCATACATGCTTTTATTGTTTATAAAGCAAAACACACCATCTAAAAGAATGAATTAAATAAGTTATAAAAAAAAAATTACAAGAAAGCTGCAATAAAGAGATGCCAGAAGGAAGCAGTATTGGTCACTTTTCCTACTAGTGTGATTGAACAGTTGATGGAGCTCACTTAAGGAAGGAAGGGATAATTCTGGCTCACAGTTCAGGATGTGGCCCATCATGGTGAGGGAGGCAAAGTGATGGGCATCTCTGTGACAGAGGCAGTTGGCTGCATCATGTTGGCACACAGGAAAGGAGATATATCCAGGGGAATGGCCAGGCTAGAGACCCACCACCCCTGTATCCCACTCCCTTCAGTGAGGCTAATGGTTCCACAACCTCCTGAAACAGTGCCAGTGCCTAGGAGTCAACTGCTCAAACATTTGGGCCTCTGGGGGACAGTTCATAAACTATGACAGATACTATGAATTATAAATAGAGTAGAGTAAAACATCAAAGACCATGGTCTCAGAAAGTAAATAAAGCAATCTAATGGTTTCAGTCAAGAAAAGAATAGTTATCTGAACCAACTTAATGAACCCGGAAGGCAAGAACAGCTAGAATGTGTTTGACTTTTGTCTTATGACAAAATACCTGGAGCAGGAAAGAAATATTTTTGGCTCATGGATGCAGAGGTTTCAGTCCATGGTCGCTTGACTGTGTTTCAGGGCCTATCGGAAGACACAGCATCATGCAGTGTAAATGGATGGACAGGAAGTACAGAGAGCAATACAGGAAGGAGATATGGAAAAATACAAACCCAAGCACAGGCTTTCTACCTACTTCCTCCAACTACACCTCACCGCCTAAGTTCCTGCCACCTCCCAAAATAATGCTGCCAGCTAAGGCTTTCGAAACATGAGCCTGTGTGAATATCTATATTAAAACCACAACATAACAAGATGTTTTTAATGAGCACATTGTTGCTTTCTTTGGCACACATAGACTCCATAGAGCGCAGTGGAAAATGGTTAAAATTATGATTTTGTGGAAAGTATTAAAATGCCTGTAAGTAGAAGTTCTGGGACATAGCTGGGTGGTAGAATACATGCTAGACCACCCATGTGTGAGGCCCAGGGCTGAACCTCTGGTACCACAAACGTAATTAATAGCTGCATAGACTATTCATAGAGAAAACTAGAACCTCTTCAGAGTTGCCTCCCCAAATAACTCTCTGCTGGGGGGAATTTTAGGAATACGTTCTTTCAAGGCTCCATAAATATAGTTGCTGGGGTGGTGATAGAGAAGGAAGAAGCCAATCTCTTTGTTCTTTTTGTTTTTTTCTGTTTTGTCTAAGACAGGATCTCATTATGTAGCCCAGGCTGGCTTTAAACTCTTAATCCTCCTGCCTCAATCTCCTGACCCAGTGTGGGTATGCTAAACAGAGTCAAATGGACCTGGTCCAAATTCCTCTTCTACAGAAACTACTAAATGGAGTCTATAGTCCACAGACTTGCCCATGGGCCCATCTGAGCTAGTCAAGGCTTTCCTCTCAGATGACTCTAGGCTGTGTCAAGCTGATAGCGGAAGCTCACCAGGACAGATGTTCTCCCTCACTGGAAAGACCTCACACAGATTCCCCAACTACCAGTAAGGACATTGGTGATAAGAAGGTTCAATTGGACATCTCTAAAACTGTGCCTGAGCCAGGAGAATAAATCAGAGGCAGTGTACCATCCCAGAAGAGGGCAGAGATTAGTTACAGCTGGAAAAAATCTACTTATTTTAAAAAATGAAATGGCAAAGTACAGGGTGCATCTACCTTTCTTGTCTTCGCTCTCTTATTTCAGCTTGGCTTGAAGACTGAGTTTAACATTGACCCAATAAACCCACAAACACCCATGCACTGAGGGTGGTGGAATCCCAGTCTGAGGGCTGGATGATGGCTCCCTAAGGTCCTCTTCCTGCAGGTGGCAGGCATGGTCGAAGCCATCATTCATCTGAGTGATCTCAAGTGATCCTGTCTTTAAGACCACGTCAAGGTGGCTTCACAGGTGACTGAGGCCTGACTTAGTCTTGTGTATGCCTTAGACAGTGTTACCACCCCCATGACATGAGCAGTGACCTCAAGATTCTTAGTCTGTTCCAAGGTGACATCACAAGGTGTATCATGAGACACCACCCTGGCTTCTGGGAAATGGCCACTTTAACTAGCATACTACTCATTTAAAGTAATGGGCTTCGTTATGATATTTTATCACATGCGTACAGTGCACTTTAATCCTGTTTGTGCTCTCTATGATCCTCCCTCTTCTGCCAGTCCACTCCGGTATCTCTAACAATCCCCTAAAGGCTATGTTTTTAAGAGTCCAAAGGTGAGGAGTTCTACAAAGAATGAATTAGCCATAAGCTCGCTTTCCACATCTGTCTGATGTCATCTCTTCAGTCTTTTTAGACTCTTGCTCACAGTAATGTTCACTCACTAAGTCCTCCAGGCTCCGGTTCTGAGGAGCAGGGAGGGAAAGTCACCCTGATGAGGGATTTGGTCCAGGCAGCCACCCTGCTTCTGGGCTTTTTCTGCGTTCATCTTACATGGAGCATCCTATCTCCTCCCACGGCTGTGTTGTGGCGATACGTTTGCATCTGTGAAGTTATCTGAGACGTGGTCCTGATGTCTCAGAGTCTGGGATACCGTTTAGTCTAACCCCTTCATCTTCTTCCCTCAGAGTCAGGGACAAAAGAATAATTCATGTTTCATTTCAATGCTGATTATGGAGCATGGGGGCTGGTAAGAGAGGAAAGAGGAAGGAATATTTCCAGTAATGTATTTGGCTGATTGGTAACTGTTTACAGACGTGTTTCTTTCTACCATGTACCCTTGAAATCATTTTCTTTGCAAATGTTAAAAGCCATGTGAAAAAAACCAACAACCTTGATTACTGTCTTTGTACTTGAATCAGCAGCATGTCAGCTGCTGAATGAACTCTAATTCCTTCACTGTGCCTGTTAAGGAGACCATTTAGGCCACATTTTTAAAAATATCTTGGTAGGGGTCTCAAAAACAATTAGCAATTAAAATAATCTATTTCTACATTTTGCAATATAAACATGACTGCATGATTGATTTCACAGGGTTGGGTGCCGCTTTGCCCAGGAGCACTGTGTTCACTGGTTCGCAAGCTCTCAGACTCCTCAGAGGCGCCTTAAATATGGCAAGGCGGCTCCCAGACCTCATTAGTGCATCATTAACTTCAGAATACAACTTGATACCTTCACCAGAGAATGCACATCTGAAGATCATCAATACACCCTCCAGTCACCTGACCAGGGAGAAAGAATGCCAACAGAAGACCTGGTGTTCCCTGGTGTGTTAATACCCAAGAGAAGCAATTTCAAAGGAGGAAAGGTTTATTTTGACTCAAGCTTTCAGAGGATACCATCAATGGTAAGCAGACTTTGTGGTTTCTGGGTATACGATAAGGCAGAAGATCGTGAAGGAAGGTCGTGGTGGGCAGAGCTGCCTCCCTCCCACCCCTGTAGCAGGTGGAAGACAAACAGACAGCAAGGGGTCCCATCAAAATATATTCTTCTAAAGCTCATCCTCAGAGTCTTCTTCCAGCAGGTCCTACCTCCCAATTCAATGTGAACCCATCAGCAGATTGGCCTCCTGATGACTGTAATTGAATGCATGATATATTTGAATCCACCAGCTGGGGGAAAGCTTTCAACCCATAAGCCTTTGGGGGTACATCTCCTACATAAACAATAGCACTGAGCTTTGCCTAAAGATACTATCCTATGCGGGCTAGAGGAACACACTCAGAGTCATAACATATTAAAGACATAACATATTAAAGAAGGAAAGTCACCACACTCAACTCTGGATTTTAAAGATAACGAAACTGAATTCTTGAGAGCCTCAACCTGATAGCAACAGCTGAGACCGCCCTCCTCGTTCCTCTACTGGGATAGATTTATAGGTGGAAGTTGAGCTAGTTGGTGCTTTTCTTGGAAACCAACAGTTGCATTTGCAAAAGAAGTTCAGAAATCGGCCCGATTTGATGGAGCAGAATGGATTTGATGACTTCTCAAGGCCATGGTCAGGTCCCCGATTCTCTGAGAGCTTCAGCAAATGAGTTGAGGTTCTACAGCCACTGTCCTGCTTCTCTGCATTCCCCACCTGCCTCCCTGGAGCCCAAACCTTGGATATTGGGGCGGGGGATCTGCAGAAGAGCAGGACTAGGATGAGGCAAGAGGGGCATCCTTCCGTTTGGTATCCTAGACAACTCACTCATTCTTTTCCCTGCAGTGCTTCCAACAAACATAAGAGCAGAAGGTTGAAAATGATGGGAGTGGGGTGATGGTTGGTCCTGAGGAGGGTCACCAAGATGAGTGCCGAGAAGCACCATGATAGAAACTGAGCTGGCTGCAGTCAGACCTTGGGGCTTGAGTTATGAATGGGAAGGAGGGTCACCTTTGAGAACCACCAAGGTGGCTGTTCTCACTTGTACCTAAGACATTCATCTATTCTTGATCCTGTGCTAAGCTGTCATGCCGAGCTCAGGACAAGGGGTCGAGCCTCTCCCTGGCTTCCCTGTCTCTGGGATCAGGGGGCCTCAGGCAATCCATAAACAGGTGGCAATGAAGAACCTGAGGGTCCCTTATCTTTAAGATAAATTGGGAATATGATTATCATGTGATCCCCTAAAATGTCTTCAGTGGGCTGGCAAAATCTAGACTGAAACTAAGTTCAGCAACACAGAATGCCTGAGGTCATGTCACATGATGTTGCTATGGACAGTGAGTGGCCAGGGGCAGGCTACAGGCAGTTTGTATTTAAGAAAAGTCGTTCTGGGTTGGAGAGATGGCTCTTGGGTAAGTTCTTGCTGTGCAGGTGTGGGGACCTGAGTTCAAATCTCCCAGAACCCAAGTAAAGCCAGGTGCAGTAGCACACACCTATAATCTGCACAGTGCTCAGCTGTGCGACAGGAAGTGGAGACAGGAGAGAACGTCAGAAGCTCAGCATCAGGCTAGCTTGGCTTACCCAGTGTCGAACAAAGAACCCTGTCTCTAACAAGGCAGAAGGCAACTAGCACTCAAGCCTGTCTTCTGACTTCCAAATGTATACAAGCATGTAACCCCCCACATATACACACATACACCCCACACACATATACACACGCATGTGCACACACGCACACACAATCAATTAAATTTTTTTTATATTATGTGTATGTGTGTATTGCCTGCATGTAGGTAAGTGCACCCGTGTTGTGCACTGCCCACGGAGGACAGAAGAGGCCACTGGATCCCCTGGAACTGGAATTATGGACAGTTGTTAGCTGCCATGTGGGTGCTGGGATTCAAACTTGGGTCTTTTGCAAGAACAACCAGTGTTCTTAACTGCTGAGCCATCTCTCCAGCCCCAACACAATCAGTTTTTTAAAAAAGAAAGAAGAAAGAGTGTTTCTGGGTCACTAAAGAGTAAATCAACTTCTGACACAGGATAATCAAAAGACGAAAAAGATGGTTAAAAAAAAACAAAATTTTCAGAAATTTTTGAGCAACTTTTTAAAACTTCCATAAGTTTTTTGTTTGAAACATGGGGGTGGGGGAATAGTGGTATTTATAAGTTATAGAACTATTTTCTAGACCATATATCTCTTAGAATTTTCTCTGGCTATATTTTTCAATCAGAGTCAGCTAATTGGGTATGTGTGTGAGTGAATGTGTGTGTCTGCACACATTCATACACACAAACACACATGCACACACACATGTCCATGTGTATGCCTGTGTGCTAATGAGAAAAATGGGAATGCTCACATGCAACACTCTGGGAAATTTGATGCTGTCAGTGTAACTGAGACCCTCTGGTGTGAGTCATGGTGTTCCTGTGTCTGGGCCATCGAGGATCCCCATGGGGATTAGTGTTCAGGAGAGTCAAGCCTGTTCTCAGTGTTTCTGCTGACTTGTTGGATAGGACTTGAACCATCCAAAGAATGGATGAAAACCCCTATAAGATACTCTGAAGGATCATAAACCAGACAGACAGAACGGGCTTTTCTTGGGACACTTTAAGGGACAGACACACATGCTTGAGGAAAAGGTAGGTGATGGGCTAGCACAGCAGCCCAGTGCACATGCTAATGATGGTCGCTGAGATGCTCCGCACTGATGTCCTCATGCCAGCCTCCATCAACGTGGTAGTGAGCCACATGGACTTATGTCCATGTCAGATGTCTTGCAGAGAGAGCTGCAGAGCAGGGACGAGAACACAATCCACTGCTCGTGTGCTGACTGAAGCTTAGGAGCTGGCACAGGGCTCCTCTGAGGTTTCTTTGGAGACTCTTGGAAGGTAAAAGGATAGCTGTGCCCCTTTCAAATTACATCTATTATAATTTGAGCATCGAAAGTGAGCCCTAGGCCTGACCCTGTATACCTTCTTATGATGACTGTAAAGCTAAGCTACTGAGAAAATTAGGTAGATGAGACTACCTCTTTCCCACAGTCACAATGCTAAGAAAATTATATTTAGCAAGCTAAAACCCCACTGGGGAATTATTTCTCACCTGGGAGATGGACAGAAGTCTAAAAGTAGGACAGTGGAGAGACAGGCTCTTCCATACATTGCCAGTCAGAATACAGTGTGGCACAACATTTAGACAGAGCTTTTTCACTTCAAGGAACTGATACCACAGACACATTAGCAAAAATAAGAGAAAATTGAAGGATATTTGTTGCAGCACTGACCGTAAACTCAAACACTTGGAGCCATCCACATGGTCATCCATAGATAAGCTGCTCAACGGAGCACCACCTCATCATGAAAGGAACTGAAGGTTATCTCTGTAGATCATAAGGGCATGAACCAAGAAATACATTAAATGGAAAAAAGACTAGTGGGTGTAAGATGTTAGTTACTCTCACCTAATACAGAGGAACTGCCTTCATAGCCTATGTTTATATCATTTTAATGGCAGAGCCACACTGAGAGGAATAGTTCTAAGGAGTGTTAAAGCATGGTGCTTTGTGTATATACTGGACCATCACTGGACAGAGAGCTATCAATAGAAAAATTATACTATCTTCAACGTTATATTTTTGGCATATGAATGATGGTTTTGGGTCATTGAGAACTGGGCTTATCAGTATGAAGGAGAAAAAACTCAACAGAAGATAGGTTAAAAAAATAAAAAAAAGGTAATATCCCAGGCCTGCAAGATAGCTCAACAGGTAGAAGTGCTTGCCGTGTAACCCTCATGACATGAGTTTGATCCCTGGAATCCATGCTGGAAGGAGCCAGCCAACTCCTGAAAGCTGTCTTCTGAGTTCCGCATGTCATGGCACTTGTGTGACCACCTTCAGACACACATTGTACACACATACACAAATAATAAATAAATAAATAAATAAATAATAAATAAATAAATAATTAAAACTTTGTGAGTCTCTTAGGCAACTAGTCCCCATGTCTTCCACCTCCAAATATAAATAAATAAATAATAAATAAATAAATAAATCATAAATAGTAACATCCTGATAGTTTTCTGTACAGAGTCAGAAATAGTGTATAATGATGTAGGATTCCAGATGTACTTTATCTTTTTTTCAAAGCTTTCTTTATTGTTTATTTTACATGCATGGGGGTGTGCCTGAGTATATGTTTGTACAATGCATGCATGCAGGTGCCTCTAGAGGCCAGAAGAGGGAATCAAATGCCCTGGGATTGGAGTTACAGATAGTTGTGAGCCATCATGTGGACACTGGGAGCTGAACCCAGGTCCTCTGCAAGAGCAGTAAGAGCTCTTAATTTCTGAGCCATCTCCTTAGTCCCATGTACTTTATCTTTTTAATAAAACATCTTAAGGGCTGGAGAGATGGCTCAATGGTTAAGAGCACTGACTGCTCTTGCAGAGAACCTAGATTCGTTTCCCAGCACCCACATAGCTGTTAAGAACTGTCCTTAATGCCAGTTTCAGAGGAATCAGATGCCCTCTTCTGACCCCCGTGGCATTGCATGGCATGGGTGTACTTACGTGCATGCAGGCAATACCCTGGTACACATAAAATAAAATTAGAAAAATAACGACAAAAAAAAAATCTTAACACTATCCATGCAAAGGCTAAAATGGGCCCACTGAAAGGAACCAGGGCTCGTTGAAGAGATTTGGCTCTCGATCTGGAGCAGGCAATGAACAAGATGAGCATGGGGCATTTTGTGGTGACCAGAAGGAAAGGACACTGTCAGAGACTTCCCTGGGGTCAGGCCCAAAGCACTTGTTATTCCTGGAGAAAGGCTCACAGTGACCAAGATGGGACAATTTACAATGACTTGAATGGCATCCACAACAATGTAAGACCTCTCAAATATGTACAAGTCCATGAGCTACCAAGATTATTAAAATGTTTACTGGCCTTTTCCTGAGGATATTAGGTAACCAAACAATGGTTTTGAAGATTGGTGCATAAAGAAATGGACCTGAAGCATTGCCCTGCACTTTCTACAGAGAATGTTATTCAGGATAGCTGAACCAGTGAGTTTGGAGAAGTTTCCTTTTGTAGAAGTAATCTGGATCATAAATGAAATGATACATCATTCTGTGTCACCGTTTCTCCATCTTTAATAAAATAATAGATTGGGGTTACAAACATAACACAAAGAGGAACAGACATTTGAAACACTCACTAAGAAACTCCAGTATGAATCTCCTGTTCTAGGAAGCTTATAAGAAACATGGGGGCCAGGAGTGTGGCTCAGTGGTAGAGTGCTTTGTCCAATAAGCACCAAGCAAAAGGCTCCATCCCTAACACAAAGAAGAAGGTAGGAGGGGCTGGAGAGATGACTCAGCTGTTAAGAGCACTGGCTGCTCTTACAAAGGACTTGTGTTTGGTTCCCAGCACCAATACGGCACCTAATAACCATTTGTAACGCCAGTTCCAGGAGATTGGACAGCCTCTTCTGGCCTCCATGGGCATTATATGCACTTACAAAGTTTTCTTTAAGGGTGTGGCTCTTGGTGGGTCGATCAGCTCCAGTAGATGGCCCCACACCCAGGAGTATATATACGGGAAGGACGAACTGGAGTTGATGGGCTATTAAAAAATATAGGACACAAAGCTGGGGGTTGAGGACATCTGGGTGGATCTGGAAGGAGTTAAGGGGAGAAGTTGATGTGAATGTAATAAAAAAGACATTGTATAAAATTCGCAAAGAATTGAAAATAATTTAAAAGAAAAAAAGAATTGGCAAAACTTTAACATTACTATATATGTATATATATATATAATATTAAGGGATTATAGTTAGTATTTTGTAGAGCTTTGCCAAGGAATTCTTATTGTCTAAAGACATGTGCTGACATGTCTTTGGCTGAAATGATATGGCTGGAACTGTGTGTAAGTAATCTGCATAATGAGAAAATAACCTACAAGTCTGGATGAGAGAAGGCTAGCCCTTCAGTGACCTGGGGTATAAGCGCTCATTAGACTAGCCATGAGAGAAGACAAACATGCAAGTGAGCCACAGTCCCCTAACTTGCAGCCTATGACACAGAGAGTGAGACTCCAGGCTGAGGTTGGTGCTGCTGAGCTGATAGGGCCGAGGTCTGTACTGAAGACTGGATGATCTGAAGTTTGGAATCTGCAGAGGCTAGAAAGGAGGTAGTTGAGCAGAACGCACCCAGTGGCACAGAGCAGGGGCACTGCCACCTGCAGAAGCTATTGTCTAGTTAGCAGAGAGTGGGGCTGGGGGGAGTGGCCCCTGCAGGGCTCGGGGAGCAGTTGGCAGAAGATGCAGGGATACTGGAGTTCCAGACCCCTAGGAGGAGAGGTTTCCTTCTCTTTAACACATGTGGCATGCAGTGCCTGTGGAGGTCAGGAAAGAGTATTGGTCCCCTGTAACTGGATTTACAGATGGTTGTTAGCTGCCATGTGGGTGCTGGGAATTGAACCCAGGTCCTCTGCAAGAGCAGGCAGTGCTCTTAGCCGCTGAGCCATCTCTTCAGCCCCCATATATGTATATATTTTAAGAAGTTTCTATGGTAGGAGGCTTCCATGTGACTTTTTCTGAAGGCTTTTAGGGCTATCCCTCCCTGTACTCCCTCCTCCACCCTGCCCTCCCAATACCCCACCCCATTTAACCCTCCTACTCCATCATTCCCATTACCCCCTTCATACAGCTGCATTCTAACTCCCCTGTGTATTACTCAGTGTTCTCTGGGGGAATAAAACAAATAGAAGTTCTTACTGCTGAATCGCACCCTAGAGGCTGAGAACCTGGCAGTTAGTGGGTCCTTGAGGCTGGGTGCGGGCTCAGTAGCTGCGGCAGTCCCACGGTGGCTCTCTTACCTGGAGAGGCCAAGACCCTGGTCATTGTTCAGTCCAGAGGGATGGGTGCCTCAGCGGTCCCAATCTGGTTCTGAAAACCTGGAGGGTTCCTGAAGAGCTTCTGGTCCTCGGTCAGTGATAGAAACCTGGAAACACTGACTCCCATGTCAGCAAAGGAATCAGCAGCAGCAACAGCAATAGGATAAGTTCACTTGGCAAGTGAGAGGGCAGGCTAGACAAACTAAGGGAGAGTAATCCTTCTGCCCATGCCTTCCCAAGCCCCTTTTTGCCTGGGCTACTACCATGAGGTACTGCCCACTTTAGGGTGGGTCTTCCCATATCAATTAAGACAGTTCTTAAAGTGAGGTTCCCTGCTCAGGTGATTCCAATCTGTGGCAAGTTGCCATTAAAACCAACCATCACACCCTCCAAGGAACTCTCCCCACCACAACCATAGCCCCTAACTAGTTCCCTGACCTATATGGACTTTCCAACTGAAACACACATACCTAAAGATTCAAGCTGGCACCCACATATGAGAGAGAACATGTGACATTTGTCTTTCTGGGTCTGGTTTACCTCGCTCAAGATGATTGTTTTCCAGTTTCATGCATTTACCTGTGAATTCCATAATTTTGTTTTTCTTTTCTTCGATGTCTATTTTTATTGAATTTTTGTGAATTTTATACATTTTAATCATATTTAGAACTCCCCTATCTGCACCTCTGCCTGCCCACAGGATTCTGTGCATTCCGTCTTATATATTAAAGCATACTGAGTCAAGTTTGTGTACCCAGCTATGTGTGAGTTCATCCACTGGAGCCTGTTCAGCTTATCTGGTATCACTCCATTAAAGAAGGTCAACTCTCCCTCACTCAGCAGTGATCAGCTGCCAGTAGTATCTCGGCTAAGGTTGGGGCCTGCTGCCCATTTCCTTAGTCCTAGGCTGGGTTTTTGCTTGCTGTCACCATTGCTGTAAGTTCATATGAGCAAATTCCCAGCAGTCTGTAAGACTCTGTTTCCATATGGACTACCACTGGCTCTTACAATCTTTCCGCCCCCTCTTTTGCAATGGTCCCCGAGCCCTGGATGGGTGAGGTTTAATATAGGAGTCCTATCCAGGGGCATGAACTCTGCGGCCTCATTCTTTACACTTTGACCAGTGTGGCCTTCTGTATTCATCACCTTCTGTTACATGAGGAAGCTTCCCTGATGAGTTGAGAGATGCATTAGTTTTCTCTCTACCTCTTGTTCTACTATGTTCTATGAGCCTTAGGTATGCAGGTTCCACTGTAGATGTGTCACTTAGGGCTGGGTATCTCACAGACACTTATTCTAGCTGTAGAACTCAGTATTAGACTCTGTTGTCTGTAACTATAAGGATCCATATTTGGCATATAGTAAGAAATTATGGCTGTGACAGACATGGTGTTTTCTCTAGGATCTATGACCTCTCCAGCCACGTGAATTTGGCTATGTTTACAGTGCTACACATGAGTTCCCTCCCACTGAGTGGGTTTTAAGTCCAATTAGACAGCTGTTGATTACCCCCAAGATAAAAGTGCCACTACGGTACCAATGTAGTTTGCGGTGCTGTCATTGTGGTTGTTAGACTTTAAATCTGGGACTGAACCATTGGTTGATTTTCTCCCTTAGCATCTTTCATAGTGTTCTTTAGTACCATGAGAGCTAGTTTTCAGGGAGGAGGCTTCCACATAGTTCTAGCTCCATTGCTTCAAGTCCTGCGTCCCAACATATGCCCTGTTTTGTCTTACTTTCAAGGTCTAGGAGGTAATTAAGGGATGTGGCAATAGCCTGTGTTATTTTTGGAGTTTCTTGGACTATGCTGATCAGCAACTCAAAGGGAGGTTTCTCCTCTCTGACACTGTGCTCCTTGTTATATAGCCTTCAGTGACACACATGCACTCATGTACAGATACTGTGTGTGTATTTTTCAGTGGGGTTTTGAACTCTTGCATTTCCCTGTGGTTTTTCAAGCCACTTAAGCATTATTTATCTCTAGTCTCTCTCTCCCTGTCTAACTCTCCCCTGTCTCTCCCCAGTTAAAGTACCACCCTCTTTTCCCATTTCCCCCTTGAAATATCTGTCTCCTATTATCCCCCCCATCTCTTGAGTTCCTTCTTCCCTTATACCCCCATAGTTCCTCATATATCCTTCCCTTCTCCCTTCCCCGTTAAATACCCCTGTTTTCCTTATTTCCCCCTAGGCAGGTCCCTCAGAGAAAAACAGGTCTCCTCGCCTCTTCAGACCCCAGCACGACACTGTAGCTGAACATTGAGCCTTTGAAACCGGCCACTGTGTGGCTCTGGCCACTGACTAGCTGTGTGACCTCAGGAAGTTCTTTACCTTCTCTGTGCCTCCGTTTCCTTGTATGTAAAGTCAGGGATGATGATAAAACCTAAGACTTAGAAGGTTACTCAAAGACATGAAATATAATAGATGGTTTTCACATGGGGAACGACATGTAACAATAAATAGTATTTGTTATATGCATGCTATTTAAGCATAGTTGGAATAAAATAGAATTTGGGAACAAAACAGGATTTTTAGAATTAATTCCAACTTACCCTGATGGGGAAACAAGACCTCTAGGAGGTAGGGATTGACCTGTGGTCCCCACAGCTGATTTCTGTCAGTTGAAGTAGAAATAAATGAGGACAGCCACCAGAGTGCAGGCCCTAAGGAATGAAAGAAGGCTGAGCTGGTGAGAATGCCATCCCTCCGGCACGTCTCCCTTCAGGCTCCCACCATGGTCCCAGCACTGCCCTGGCAGCATTATTCAGCTCACAGACACTGAGCTGGATGAGGGTTTGCTCAGAGCATGGGGTGCATGTTACCAGGTGCCCAGATTCTGCGGCTAAGCCGGAACGTCAGGGCGTGAGGTGCACAGCCCTGTGTCTTCCCCTGCTAGAACACTAGAGCCAGCTGCCAGGTCAGCCTGTCTTCGTTTCCCCACAGGGACTAGATCCATGGCTGACGCCACTAATAAATCAACAGCTCTAATTGTCTGTCAGCGACTCTTCAGGGGGTGAGGGAGGGTGGACATAGTTCAGACTTGCAAGCTGCTGGGCAGCACATAGCCCTGTCTGACCCTCGCAACTTGATGTTACTCCTGTGATTTGTCCTCTCGCCTGCAGCAAGCTGGGCACACCTAACCCTGTGCCTCTCAGCCTTGGCCAGGCCGGGCAGTGGTGCCAGGGGTCAGGAGGGTTCCCCGGCAGGGCCTGTCACTAGCCCCAGCAAACTTTCTCCTCCCTTTTCAAGCACTGTTCTTCTTTGGACCAGTTCCTGTATTTTTAATCACTGAAGCGGATAACCAAGGGTCATTTCCAAAAAGTAGTGAATATAGTTTTCTGAGGGTAAATCATCTGTTTCCATAAGGATAGCCATATTTTGGAATATTGGCCAATGAGTGATGTTTTGAGAGTGTCTTCTTAATTCTATACAATCTATACTAGAGTATCTAGAAAAGTGTTCTATAAACCCAAGATGTGTTAACCACTGCCAGGGCTGTCCTTTATGGTACAATAGTAATAAGTCCCAGGGCCCACAATTTAGTTAAAAAAGAAAATTTCAGGCTAACAAGACGGCTCAGCAGGTAAAAGCACAAGACTGCACAAGGGTCACAGCCTTGGTCCCCAGATGGCACAAGGGAAAGAAAAAAACTGACTCCTGAAAGTTGTCCCTTTGACCTTCATGCACAGACACGCACACAAACACACACACACACACAGACACACACAGACACACACAGAGACACACACACAGACACACACACACATAGATACACACACACACAGACACACACACACACAATCATACACACACTCAAAATAATAAATAAATAATTTTGGAAAACGCTTCTTTTTTAATGTTTTGGTGAAATATATATATTCCCTCTTAGGTCATTCACCCTCTCTGTTAAGATCAATTTTACAATTCAGAACCAATCACTAAAAATACATTAAAAAGGAAAATTGCTTAATGTGTTACAATTTTTATTTGTTTGTTTACTGAGACAAGGTCTCATCTGGTAGTCCCAGATGGCCTGGAACTCTATATATACGTATATATACATATACATATATGTGTGTGTGTGTGTCTCAAAAAGACCAAAAAAAATTAAAATAGACTGAGTTGCATTAAAGCAGAAGAGAGGGGAAATGGTGACTAAGATGTGGCGTGTGGCTGGAGCGGATAGGAGGAATGGGGCAGGGGGATTTCGGTTACAAGCATGTAAACATAGCTACAATATGACCAGGTAAGTCCCGTCTCTGGGTTTGCACACTGCTTTGTGCCACTCACAGGAATTTGTCTCTATTCTGTGGGAAAGGAAACTGTATTGATAGACGTTTTCATCGTCCAACACAAGGCCTAGTGCATGATACATAGTACTTGAACTCTATTTTCCTAAACCAAAAAAGTGATTTTTAATGCAGTATCAACGGTGAGCAAAACTTTTCTTTAAAACAACAGAATGTAAAAATGGTGTCTGTGAAGAATGATCCTATTTTTTCTGAAACTCTACTTTTCATTTAAACATCTTTAAAATTTTTATTTTATGTTTATGAGTGGTTTTTTTGTCTGCATGTATGAAAGTGCGTCATGTGTATACAATGCCCAAGGAAGTCAGAGGTCCCCTGGAACTGGAGTTACCGGCGGTCGTTAGCAGCCATGTGGGTACTGGGAACTGAACCCAAGTCTTCTGCAAGAGCAGTCAGTGCTCTTAAAGACTGAGTCATCTCTTCAGCCCCTTAAACACTTTTTTAAAATGAGGTGTTGAGAGACTGGAGAGATGGCTCAGCCATTAAAGCACTGGCTGCTCTTGCGGAGGACCGGAGTTTGAGTCCCAGAACCCACATGGTGGCTAACAACCGTCCTTAACTCCAGTTCCAGGGAATCTGATGTCATCTTCTGACCTCCAGAGGGCTTTGCACCACATGGGTGCACTTACAGGCAATACATTCATACACATAAAAATATAATAATAATGATGATGATGATGATAACAATGGTGTTGAATTAAGCCAGAGAGACAAACCCTCAGATAGGTCACTCTTGAGGTGACCTTGAACAGATGTGCTCACCCACCTGTCTGCAGTCAGGCTGGAGCAAGACCTCTTGTGGCTGAAGGGCTGAGAACTTGTGAGAAACCAGCCCTGTCACCTTCACTGAGCAACTCCCTCAGCAGAGTGAAGCCAAGGTCCCTGACAGCTAAATACATCCCCAAACCAAAGCCTCTTCCCCAGAGACCTGTGAGACTAGCATCACAGTGAGGAAGTAGCTCAAGGCACAAGACGGTCCCATCTGATCAATGATGCTGAATCATAGAAGGCAGGTAGGTGGTCAGGCGAGAATTTGCAGAGCCCAACCGACCCACAAGCGCAGGCGGATGAACGGAATCCTGTAGTACCAAGCTCTCACCTCCAGGGGGCGGGCTCCGTGGACGCCACAGATTCATTCTTAGGTAAAGGCATGCATAGCTCCTTCCACAGCAAGGGCAACTAAACCCTAAATCTCGGGAATCACACTACCCTAAGCACGAGGTTACAAATGAGAGAGAGAGAGAGAGAGAGAGAGAGAGAGAGAGAGAGAAACGCGAAAAAACGCGAAAGAGAGAGACACAGGCACGAGGTAGCACAAGAGAGAGAGAGAGAGAGAGAGAGCGAGAGAGAGAGAGAGAGAGAGAGAGGAGAGGATGCACCTTAATTTTTTAAATATATTTTATTAACCCAATTATAAGTGTGCAGTTAACATGTGATGAGGGGTGACTATGCCCCAACTCTAAAAGGCTGAGAAACAGCCCCAGTGTAGGCGTAGATTCTGTTCTGTTCGAGGCTCCCAAACAAAGGGAAAGCCTCACATGTGTGACGTTGTCTTAGCGGACAGAGGGCGTCCTTCACCCTCTCAAGTCGCTAGCACTTTCTACAAGACGGGATAGGAGTTAGTGCAAAGTTGTGTTGAATAGAGTTTGTGTTGTATATTACGGCATGAGGGGTTGGGGGCGGGAAGTGATAGCTACCCAAAGCAACAGCAAATGTCTAAAATGTCACATCCTTTTGGCAAAGAACTTGGCCATTATATCACTTAAATCAGGTCTAGCGAGACTGACCTACAGCTCTTAGCCAAGTCCACCATCCTTAGCATACAGCCAAGGGTTTGTGTTAACTGACAGAGGGTTATGTATCTGTTTTTCAAACAAGGGGAGTTCCTCAAGTTCTGGGAAGTGGGCAATTCCTTACAGGCCCACCAGAGGACGCCCAAAGACTGCTTTAGAACGCTTCACTCACATGCTCCTGGAAATGTAGTTCCACTTTGTTTCTTAGAACACGACATTAACAAATAATTCTGCAGTGATTAAATCCTTAAGTATAAACACTGTCTCCTTACTGGAAAAGAAGAGATTTTGCCTTAGGAAAGAAGTGAAAGTGTGGTACACTAATCCAGGCAAATACATTAGCCTGCTTATTGCTTTTCATATAATTTCAACTAATGTCTGTTTGCAGGAGGGACTTAACAGTGAATATCCCTTCTTGCCCAGACATGGGATCAGTTCTGCATTAGCTGCCCAAATGCATCTTCCCCACTTCCATCCTGCTTCAGGCATACAAGGCTATCTGTCCCATATCTCCCTGTCTATGACTGGTCATTCTATAGACAGGATAGCTGTGAAAGAGTTGTGAATCCAGCGGAGTTCCTCAATTATTGTGCCTCCGTTCTGTCCTTGACAACCCACCCTTGTCTTTCTGCCCACAACCTGGGGCAATGAAGCCTGCTCACTTACCTACCACAGCTCCAGTTCCACTATATGAGTATCTTAATTCTGCCTTCTTTAAAAGGTCAGCTCCTTGTTGAAAGGATTCTCTTAGAACTCAAAAAATGAAACATCAAAAGAATAAGTTAATCAAATCAATGAGATGAGAGGATACCTCGCAAAAGAAGTCCAAATGGATAATAAGTGGATGAAAAATATCCGAAGGCTTAAACTATCAGAGAGTTTGGAGGAAATCCACACTGGAACTCCGCCTCGCCCGGTCAGAACAGTTATCATCAGGGAGACGTGACAACGAAATCTGGTGAGAATGTGAGGGAAATGAAACCTGAGGAATGTAAAGTGGGGCAGCATTACAGAAATCAACATAAAGGTTCCTCAAAGAACTGAAGACAGAAGTATCCTGTGGTCCCGCTTTGCCACTCCTGGGGACACCTGAAAGAATCTAAGTTGGCATTTAGCGGAGATGCTGGAACATCCATATCGCTCTGTTGATGTTGCTAAAGTTTTGTATGTGTAGGTGTGTATCGCCCAGGCACCTGAGTGGAAGTCAGAGGTCAACAGTTAGAATTCTCTTTCGCCGCCTTGTGGGTCCGAGGGATGGAACTCAGGTCATCAGACTTGTTGGCAAATGCCTTACCCACTGAGCTCTTTCACTAGCCGCACATCCACACCTTTACAGCACTATTCACAATAACCTAGTAATAGAACCAGTTCAGATGTCCCTCGACAGAAGAATCAGTAAAGAAAATGTAGTACATACACACAATGCAGTGCTATTCAGCCATAAAGAAGAAGGAAATTGTGTCATATGCAAGAAAATATATGGAACTGGAGATCATCAAGAAGACAGATACTTCAGGGCTGGAGAGATGATTGTGACTAAGATCACATGCTGCTCTTCCAGAGGACCAGAGTTTGGTTTCCAGCTCCTACATCAGGTGACTCACTGTCACTTGTGAGTCCAACTTCAGGGCATCCAAAGCCCTCTTCTGATCTCCACAGGCACACACACACACACACACACACACACACAAAGTGAATATTTTTTATGTGTATGCATGTGTTGCCTGCATGTATGTGAGTACACCTGTGTCATGCAATGCCATGGAGGTCAGAAGAGGGTTTCAGATTACCCTGGAACTTGAGTTTTAAAGACAAGTGTCTCAAGTTTTTTCATATGTGGAATCTAATTTTTTTTTGAGTTAAGAAAGCAGAAGGGAGGGGAGAGAACAAGACAATGTGGTGAGGGCGAAATACATTCAAACGTATGAAAATGTCACAGCAAAACTCATTACTTCATATAATTAATATATACTAGTATAATGAAAAATGGATGAGGTCTGTGCTAGCCTGAGATAAAGCTATTATTCTAGGGAAAAAGGTGAAAGAATTTTTGTCACAATTTTCTCTATAGCCTGAGAACAAGCATGGTGGAAGGTCAGTCAATGTTACAAGATAAAGATCCTTCTGAAGAGGTATAAAATAGTGAGCTAGCAAGTATTTACTATGTGTCAGTCTCCTCCAGCCCTTTGGAAAGCACTCTGAACTCTGTGGTTGGCATTCTTGGTATCTCCATTTAGTAACTGAGGAAACTTGTGCTGTGGGCCGAGTGACTTGCCCACATAGCAGGTGTGTGAGCTGAGACTGGGATTTGAACCTCAGAGGCAGGTGGCAGAGCCTGCATGTCCAGCTCTATTAATTCACAATTGATGGAACCTTGAGGGTGACATACTATTTATGCAATGCCTTAAGTAGGGCAAAAGGCAAAGGTTCTGGCACACGAGATTTCAGCAAACATAGCACCTTAAAATTGCTCATTACTGCATTGTTTGCATAAGCACATGGGGTGAGTGCTCCAGGGCAGTGACAGCTCTCCTCCGTGTGGTCATCTGGAAACCCAGGATCCTCCATCTCCAGTGGTCTTGTCCTCAGTGTGACTGAAGCTAGATCACACTGGGCCCAGGCTGCACCTGGCAGGAAGGTGGAAGTCAGCACACCCCACTGTCTTAAACACCGACTCTGGGGAGAACTTGCTCAGATAGCCACATTTAACTGTGGTGCAATAAGATGTTACAGGGAAGCCCTGCACACAGCCACAAGTCAGTTTTCATGGGGAGGAGGAGAAACAAGCAGAAAGGGCTGGGGCTACAGCTCAGCGGAGGAGAGCTTACCTAGCATGACAAGGCCCTGAGTTCCATCCTCAGCACTACAAAAACTAAAGATACAAAACAAAAAAAAGCAAAGGGGGATTTGGGTGGGGAGTTAGTTGTCTACACTTTACTCAAGTAGGATAGATGTTATCGCCTGTCAAATCAAAGCATAGTACAGTAGAGGGGTAAGATATAGTGCATGGTGGGACCTTTCAAATATTCCATTACCCAAGGCAATGAATGGTTCATTTGGTGGGGCACCTGAAGCACAAGCAACACCAGAAAAGAAAAACAGGTAAACACCAGCAAAGTTAAAACTTTTTGTATTTCAAAAGACATCATACAAAGTAATCTGCAGAATGGGAGAAAATCTTTGCATGTAAAATATATGAAGCATTCTTGTGACTACTTCTCTCATTGCTAGAACCAAATACATGACAAAAACCAGCTTGAAGAAGAAGGATCTCCTTAGCTCACATGGTGGCAGGGAAGACACTTCAGAGTTCATGGAGAAGGGACTGGATGCCAAGAATCCTCACACCTCACTGGATCAGCGTTCTCCTTTCTCTCTTGTTATTCAATCCAAGAACCCAGGCCTTGGGAAGGTTAGTGGCATCCACACTCAAGGCAGGTCTGATGCCTCAGTTGATTGCTGGAAAGGCCCTCAGACACACACCCAATGGTGTGCCTCACCATCATCCTAAGAGTTTCTTTAAAAAAAATTTATTTATTATTTTACTTTTATTTTATGTGTATATGTGTTTTGCCTGCATGTAGGTAAGTGCACCCATGTTATACAATGCCAGTGGAGGACAGAAGAGGCTGTTGGATCCCCGGGAACTGGAGTTAGGGACACTTGTTAGCGGTCATGTGGGTGCTGGGATTCAAACCTGGGTCTTCTGCAAGAAAAGCTAGTGTTCTTAACCACTGCGCCATCTCTGCAGCCCCTCCTAGGAGTTTCTTAATCCAATCTTAATTAACAGTCACAAGGTCTGAATAGATAGTTCTCTAAAGTTGATATACAAATGTTCAATAACATCATTAGCCATCAAGGAAATACAAATCCAACCCTTATGAGTCAGCTCTCCATACCCTTTGGGGAGCATTTCCACAAGAGCTAGGGGACTAGAGGAATGGCTCAGAGGTTAAAATGCTTGCTGCACAAGCATGAGGACCTGAGTTCAGATCCCCAGCACCCATGTAAAAGTTGGGTATGGTGACACACACCTGCAACCTCAGCCTGGATAGGGACAGAGGCAAGTATATCCCTGAGGCTTATTGGCCAGTTAGTCTAGCCAATCAGTGAACTCCAGGTTCGAGAAGAGACCCTGTCTCAAAAATCAACCTCTGGCCTATATACACATACAAACAGATGTGCACAGGACCGTACACACATGCACAGAGTGCACACACCACACACACACACACACACACACACACACACACACACATGAATAAATAAGAAAGAGCTAGGATTGGAGTCTCAGGAGTCAAGATCACTGGCTGCTCTTTCAGAGGACCTGGGTTCAGTTCCCAGCATTCTCACGGTGGCTAACATCCACTTATAACTCCAGTTCCAAGGGATCTGTGCCCTCTTCTGGCCTCTGTGGGCATTACATGTATGTGGTGCACTTACATGTATGCAGGCAAAACACTAATATACATTAAAAAAATTTGGGGGGGGGTCCTTTTTGAGACAGGGTCTCCCTGTAGCCCCAGCTGTCCTGGATTCACTATGGAGACCAGGCTGGCCTCGAACTCACAGAAATCCGCCTACCTCTCCCTCCCGAGTGCTGGGATTAAAGGCGTGTGCCACCATGCCTGGCCTACATTAAAATTTTTTAACTAATTAATTAGTTAAAATCAATATCTGGATCTAGAGAGATTGCTCAGTGGTTAAAGCACTAGTTGTTCTTGCAGAGGACCTGGGTTTGAATCCCAGTACCCACATGGCTACTAACAAACCATCCTTAACTCTAGTTCCATGGGATCTGATGCCTTCTTCTAACCTCCATGGACATTGCATGACTTGGGTACACTTACACATATGCAGGTGATAACACTAACACACATAAAAATAATAAATAAACAAATAAATAAACAAATCAATAAATAATATCTAAGCCAGGCATGGTGGTGCACACAATAATCCTAGTACTCAGGAAGCTAAAGCAGGAGGAGCAGTAGTTCAAGACCAACTTGGGCTACATAGGAAGACACTGTCTCAGAAGAGGAAGAAGAGGAGGAGGAGGAAGGGCAAGAAAGAGGAGGGAGAGAAGGAGGAAGAGGAAGAAGAGAAGGGGGAAGACATCATATTTTAAGTGTTGGTGAGGATACGGAGAATTGGAAACTTACATGCTGCCGGTGGGAAGGTAAAATGGTACAGGTCTTCAGAAAACAGCCAAGAGTTCATCAAAGGGATAAACATAGAGAGACTATATTCCATGCCTTGATTTATACCCCTGAAATAAAAGTATATGTTCATACAAACACATGTACATATACACCATACATTATTATTTATAACTGTCAAAAAGCAGAAACAAATGCAAATGTCCATCAGCTGATGTCGATATTTGTATAATGAGATATTATTTGGTAAAGGGAATAAAGTGATGATACTTCTACATATGGCTGAGATTAAGCTAAGTGAAAGGATCTGGTCACATAGGGAAGTGTGGCTCCAATCACATGAACCCATCCAGAGTACACATGTTCAAAGAGAGTAGATTATTCCTTGCATAGAAATGGGAGGGATGAGGTCCAGAAACAACAAATAAGAATTGTGGATTTTGACTGGGGTTGATGAAATGCCCTAAAACTGATTGTGGATGGTTGCGGTGTATGGGAATACACTAAATATACTGTCATTGGCAGAGATCTGGGTCACATGACAGACCACCAGACAATTCCCCCATACAAACTGTGTGAGCCAATGACAGTTAGTATATTCCTGGGGCCCCCATAGTGGTCACTGAGGTAGAATAGAGACATCAGCTAAAGAGAAAGTAAGTGGAGCAGCCAGGGAGAAAGTGGGTTTGAAAAGAAGAAAATCCAAACAGCGGTAGGGACACCAGAAATATCTGAACGGCTGCCCCACTGTGCATCATTATCAGCCAGTCCTGGACTCCTTATAACACCTACAAGGCCAGCTTTACCCTCACTTTCTATTTTTCCTTCCCAAAAATAACCTGAAGACAGAATGGAAAATCTGAGCCCTGAGAAAGACTGACTGCTAGAGCTCTGATTACATTTTTATTTTTCCTTGGACTCCCTGGAAGAAAGACAGCAGAATTCTTTGAGCAATCATTTACTAATTACTTATTTCATTGCAATTATTTTTTTGGATAACTCTTATTTTCAGAAAGGAGAAAGCATAGCTAATTCTTGGGACATGAAAGATCTATTCATAGGAAAGCTGGAGAATTTTCTGATGTGAATTTTTTTAGAAGATAACATCTAGGAAGAATAAATCATTTTTCAATAAAGCATACAATGCTGTCTACTTTATATTTATGAAGGTTGCTTGCAAATTTCTAATCTTTTGATATTTTCTATGAGTGACTTTAAGTTAAATTTCTTCCATAATTCAGTGCAATAATGATAATAATGATGATGATTATTAGAAAAGCCACCAGCAATGTTTGTGCTTCTCACCGATTTCAGCAGGAGGGTGCTTCAAGCAGGGATACCAGAGAATGAAACTGGTATCTGCCTTTGGAAACCTAGCTAGGAGGTAACACATACAAAATAATTCACAGTGAAAGACAAACTTCAATATTGATGTGGGTGGCAGCTGAGTCCCTCATCACCATATAGGCGTTCCAGAAAGAATCAAAATTTGCGGAGAAACGCAGTGCAGATGTGTTGCCTGATGAACCAAAGAGTCTTCTCAAGAATTCTATGCAGACTGCTCCATAAAGACGGTACAGGGCTCACATCCACCCAAGCAAGGCGGCTCTGATGCCAACAAGGCCAGAGGCAGAAGCTGCTGGAACACTGGCCTCATTACAGGGAAGCCATCCCCCACAACAGATGTAGCCCCACCCAAACAAGAGAGTTTGGGGACAAAAGAGAGCTAAATCCCTTGGCCATCCCAACTCCCTGCCCCTCAGCAAGGCTGGGGCCTCAAAGGGGCCAGGTGGCACTGAGGGCAATGCTGCCATCAGCCCCTGGGAAGCGGCATCTTCAATCTGCTCAATTAGGAATGTAACAACTTGGTGTTTCCTTTGACCAGGCTGGCAGGAAGTTGCAGACAGCCACATGCCCTCTGTGTGGTATAGCAAGGGTTGAGGAAGCATAGCTCAAAAGGAAGGTAGCCTCCTTTAGAACCAGGAGCCCTGCTGAGAGACCACCTGGGCGGCCAGCTCTCATTCCCTGCTCCCTTCCTTGGGTCACAGCAAGGTTGTGATGCGCAAGCTCAGGTGTCTGTTTCCCTCAGCACCAGAAAGGCTCAATACCAAGCAGCACCTGCTTTTGCAAAGAGATGATGATGCACAGCACATGCTATGCTTGGCATTTGGCTTATGGAAGGCCCAGTGTTAGAGATGATGACCTTGACGCTCATTAGTATTTCAGTTCCTCTGTCTGCGATTCTGGTCCTTCCACTTCTTGAAGAAACATTTAGGCATCTCTTGCTATTGTTTGACTCTGAAACGACCCCCAAAGGCCATGCATTGAAGGCTTGGTCTCCAAGGTGGTGCTGCTGGAGGAGTTGGAAGGAGTAAGGGATGGGGTCTAGTCAAAAGAAGCTGAGCCGTGAGGGAAGTGCTCCTGAAGAGAACACTGGAATCCAGCCCTTTATCTTTGCCTCAGCTTTCTAGCCAGCACAAGGTGAATGCCCCCTCTATAACACATGTTCCATGGGATGCACTGTGACCATGCATCCAAGGCAATGGGGCCAAGGAACCAAAAACTGAAACCCTGAAATCATGAGCCAATCTCAACCTGTCATCTCTGGTTGTTTATCTCAGGTATTTTGTCATAGAGATATAAAGCTAACTAATTCATCTCTTCCTGGATGCAAGGTAAGAAAGATTCAGATATGCATATGAAGAAATTCAGCACACCAGGGTCTCAGCAACAAATCTGCTACCAGAATTTTATGGAAGTCGAGAGCTTTTTCAGCAAACACAAAGATGTGGCTTTCACTGAAATGTGTAATCATATCACTTATACTCTGCCTCCACAAGAGTAAGTAGGAGATTGGGGGAGAAGTTTTTCAACACGGGAAACTCCAACTCCTCAGCTTGCTCCCAGAGCCTCTTCTCACTTCTACAGTCATGGCTAACCATTCTCAAGGCTTACTGTCAGCAGAATAATGTCTCCCTAATATGTATACACCTAATTTCTAGAATGTGTGCACAGGCTAGGTTGCAGGGAGCACTAAGGCTGTATATAGAATGCAGGTTGCTAATCAGCTCAACTTCAGAAGAGGAGATCCCCTGGATGGTCCTCATAGCCTTATGCAGGACTCTTAAGTGGGAAGAGGCAGGGCTGGAGAGATGGCTCGGTGGTTAAGAGAATACTCAGCACCCACATGGTGGCCAACAACTGTCCATAACTCCAGTTCCAGGGGATCCAATGCCCTCTTTTGTCCTCCACCAACATTGCTCGACACGGGTGCGCTTACATATGTGGAGGCAGTACACTAATACACATAAAATAAAACCCAAGAAGCTTTAGAAATAGTCCAGCTCTGTAAATGCTTCATTTTTCTAAGTTGTTACTATTTAAATTACAAGTTAAGTGTCCTTTATCTGATACATTTGAAGCCAGAGGTGTCTCATTTCAGCTTTGTAAAAATTCTGGATACACATACAGAGATATCTTGGGGATTAGACTCAATGGTGAACACAAAATTTACACATTTTATCCCAGCACTCAGGATGTTGGAGCAGGAGGATCACGAGTTCTCTGTGGTCCTTCCTGGATGACATAGTGAGACTCCACATCAAACAAATTACTTATGTTTTACACACACCTTGTACATGTAGCCTGAAGGTAGTTTTAGGTAATAGCTTTATCTGTGACAATCACGAGGTCACATTTGGAATTTTCCACTGTGGTATCACACCAGCTTTCAAAAATGTACATATTTTGGAGACTCTTGGAGGTTGGATTGTCATATCAGAGATATACAGCCTGTACTAGAAACAGCTCCATTAACACCTCTGTGGCTAGACCTAGGATTGAAAACTACTGAAAGCAATCCGATTTGTGTGACCTGCTTGCATCTACAACTTGTCTTCTTAATGACTTGTCCAGGTGTTACCTGTGCGTTTCGGCTCAGAATATTGGGTGATTTCATCCTACGGGGAGAGTCACTTCCAGGTCAACTCGGATTCTGACCTGGGAACTGATGGCAACATCCACTATGAACCTTGGGAATCCCATACGCCGATGCAGAGGTTTTCCTCAGTCTATCTCACAGAAGGAAATAGCTAAGCTGTAATACCCTGGAAGGTGTCTTAGAGGCCATATGCTCCACTCCAGATAGAATTAGAGTACAGGTTTCCTGCTCATGGGAGTATAAACAGTTACACCACTGTGGGAAGCAGTTTGGCATTACAACTACTAAGTTAAGATGTGTACATCCTGTGCCCCAGAACTCCCACTCCTAGGTTCACACTCAAAAATCTCTGCACAAATGCATCCAAGGACATGTGCAAGAATTCTCACACCATAGCTAGGTGCAGTGGGACGTGCTTTTAATCTCAACACTCTGGAGGCAGAGGCAGGTGGGTCTCTGTGAGACTGAGGTCAGCCTGGTCTACATATTGGTCTATTTAGCAAGTTCCAGGTCAACTGGGCTTCCAGGAGACCCTGTCTCAAAAAACTAAAAACTAAAAATTAAACAAAAAAAGAACCTTCACACAAGTTGTATTCACAATGGTCTGAACTAGAAACAACGACAAGGCAACACTAAATAAATGGTGGCGTATTCGCACCATACAACCCTCCATCGCAGCAATGGATTAATGGTGCTATATGGATGTAATGTATAGTGCAACATGGATGTATCTTACATTTATGGGGCTGATTAAAAGAAAGCAGAAATTAAAGGAATGCTCTATTCCATTTACATTAAGTTCAAAAAGTAGATGAAATCACAGAATTTAAGGATTGAAATTTAGCATTCCTAAGAAAAGGCAGGAAATAATGACCATAGAAATTGATAGTCATTACTCCTAGGTGACACAGGAGGACTACAAAAGCCTGGGCCCCAGCAGTGTTTTGTCTTGAAATCCTTGAGTTGGGTATTTTTATAACATTTTTTTGTCTATTACATTTCACAATGTTAAAGCCAAAGTTTGAAACTTGTATTTCTAACCCATTTCCCTTATACCAAATTCCTAATATTTCAATTTATTTCAAGACCTTTCATTATAAAATATGTTCATGAGCACACAAGAACATTTGAAAAAAATAAGGAAAGAAGAGAGTAACCATCTCTAAGTCTTTGTCTGAGACACAAATGCTGTTAACGTTAATACTTCTTTCCAATCTTTTTTCTCTGACTAGTTGTTGATGTTTTTATTTTTTACCTTAGATGGCCATATTTGTTATAAATCTTTAATGTTTTCACTTAACATTATCTTTTAAGCATTTTCAAGGTTGTTGAAAGCTCTCCCCATAATTATTTTAATAAGCACCTGTGTTGGTTGTGCCCCTTTGATGCATCATTAAATGACATATCGGTTTGAACAGCATTCAGGTTATTTTCCCTTTTTCTCGTTATAAGCATGTATGGCAGAGCTGTGACGTCTTCCACATTCCAGATTCTTCCCTGTTCTAGTGTGCTTTTCTGTTGCTGTGATAAACACCATGACCAAAACCAACTTGGGGGAAAATGATTTATTTCATCTTACAGGTTACAGTTCATCACCAAGGAAAGCCAAGAGAGAAACCTGGAGGCAGGAACTGAAGCAGAGACCATGGAAGAATGCTGTTAGCTGGCTTGCTTCAGGCTCACGTTCAGTTACCTTCCTTATACAGCCTAGCACCACTTGCCTAGGGATGGTACCACCCCCAGTGGGCTGGGTCCTCCTACATCAATTAACAATCAAGAAGATGCCCCCAGGGTAATCTGATGGAGGCAATCATTAATTGAGGTTCCCCTTTCCCGGGTGTGTCAAGTTGAGAACCAAGATTTGCCATCACAGCACATTTCTGTAGCTCTTTAGGCCAAGTATGTCCTTTCTCAAGGACCAATGATGGGAGCTTAACGAGTTCAAGCAATCTTGTCCTGGGCCGCATGCTACAGCTCCTCACAGAACCAGGCTAGTTGGCCTGTTATCTAGAGTTTGGTGCTTTCCAACTGCTACTCTGGTACAGTGGCACCATTTAAGATTTAGTTCTTGTCCCTTCAACTACCTTCCCACTGGGATGCATAACTTGGGTGCTGTGGTGATTAATTTTAAGTGTCAACTTGACTGGATAGGGAATATCTAGAAATTTGATACAGAATTACTTAGGAGTGTGACTATGAATGTGTTTTCAGAGGAAGTCAGCATATGTGTCTTCAGAGTGCTCAGACAGCAGCCAAACAGCCAAGGACTTGGAGAGAGCAAGATCAGAGAGAAAGTCTGTCATCTGTGCCAGGAGATCTGCTCTTTCCCCTGTCCATGGGCATCAAAATGCCAGGTTGCTCAGCCTTTGCATTTCAGGACCTATACCAAAGATCTTGGCCCTCAAGCCTTCAGCCTTGAACTGATGGTTTCACTATCAGTTCCCTTGGTTCTGTGGTCTTTCAACTGGACTGAACCATACTCTCACCCTGGTCTCCAGCTTGGAGACAGACTGTCATGGAAATTCTCAGTCTCTGTAATCCCAGATGCCAGTTCCTGTTATAAATCATATTTCGTCTATCTATCTATCATCTATCTATCATCTCTATCACCTATCTATCTATTTATCTATCTATCAATCATCTATCATTTATCTATCATCTATATCTCATCTATCTACTGATCATATATCTATAGCTATCATCTATCTATCTATCATCTATCTATCTAATCTATCATCCATCTATTTATCATCTTTCTGTCTGCTTGTCTGCCTGTCTCCTATTAGTTTTGTATTTCTGTAGAACCCCAATATAAATGTACTTAGGTCACTCAGTAATATTTCTTAAAACATTACCACTTTAAACTAATTAGTGAGCCTATAAATGCCTTACATAACAATTGTAACAAACTTTTAGAGTCACTGTTCTAGTCTGCTTCTCTGTTTCTGTGAATAAACATTTTGACTGAAAGCAATTTAGAGAAGAAAGGGTTTATTTCATCTTTCAGGTTACAGTCCATCATCAAGGGAAGCCAAGGAACTCAAGATAGAAGCTTGCATCAGAAACCATGGAGGAATGCAGTTTACTGGCTTGCTTCCTCCCACTTGTGCTCAGCCAGCTTTCTTGTAAAATCTAGGCCCAGGGGTGGCTTGGTCCTCCTATATCAATTAGCAATCAAGAAAAATGCCTGGAAAAAATGCTCACAGGCCAATCTGATAGAGGTAGTTCTGCAGTTGAGACGGCCTCTTCCCAGGTGTGTCAAATTGACAACCGGGATTAGCTATCACAGTCATTGTTGTAACATGGGAATAGTAATGCCTATTTGGAGGGGACACATGGGGTAATACATGAAGAGTGGTCAGCATAGGTCTGTTACATAGCAACCACAGTACCTCACACACTCCCTTAAGACATGAAGGGATCCTCAAAATGGCTCAGTGGGTAAAATTGCTTGCTGAATTTCATTCTTGGAACTCAAATAGTAGAAGGAGAGAACTGGCTTCTGCAAGTTGTCCTCTAACTTTCACATGTGCAAATTACACACACAAACACACACACACACATACACACACACACACGCCCATGCATATTAAAATATTTTAAAACAAATGAAGATGTCCTTGCCTTTTCTCTTGGGACTCATTCTTCTCCACCAGTAATGACAGGATGGAAGAAGACAGAAAGAGGAGGAAAATACTCAGGAAATTAAATAATATCATAGAAACCATGATTTGTCAGTATAATGTATGAGACAGAAGCATGGCCATTAGAGATGCATCACCCCAAATCTTGCCTTCCTAGGATATCCACTGCACTTAGAATCCTTACCATCTGAACCATCCTTAGAAAGTAAAACATTGTCACCAGAATCCTGAATCAATGGCTTCATCCCAGCTCTGTCTAGGGCAGTGTTTTCCTAAAGGTGGCTATTGGGCCATTTTAGAATCACCTTATGCCATAGGTTAGGTGTAAGCAGATGTTAAGGCACTCCCAAATCCCAATAACTTAATGGCATGAAGAGTTAGTTTCAATGATTATTTAGTTTCATGTGACTGGTGAGTTGTAGAAGATGAACTTCTCTCTGCAGTCGCTCAGGAGCCTGGTTCCCTCCATCCTGTTGTCCAGGACCTCAGAAACCTCCATGAGAGCTGGCAGGTGATGAGAGGAAAAAAAGCCCACGTGAAGGATGCTAAGGTTTAGGTTCTGTTGCTAGAAGTAGTGAAGTAGTGTGCAGTTTTATTCTTACTCAGATAAAGGAAATTTTGGATATGCTGAAAGACACAGATAGGCACTAACCCACACAACTCATCTGCTTGCTTTAGGGGTCTTGTTTTACTTTTAAAGATTTTATTTGGAAATTGGAAAGATTACTCAGTGGTTAAGAGCACTTAGTGCTCTTCCAGAGGACCTGGGTTCATTTTCTAACACCCGTGTGGTAGCTAACACCTGTTCTTTTATTTTTATTTTGTGTATGAATGCTTTGCCCATGTGTGTGTGGAAGTGCACCATGTGTGCAATTCATGTGGAGACCAGAAGAGGGCATTGACTCTCCTGGAGCTGGAGTTACGGAGTCCTCTTGGAGTCTTAGGCTCTTAGTCGCTGAACCATTGCTCCAGCCCATTGAAGGATGTTACTAGGGTTACCATTCAAAATACTTTATGGGGGCACTGGGAATAATTCTCTCAATGACAATACCACAAGTAGCTGTTATTATGCGAGGAACAGTTCACTTTTATCTTAGATATTATGGATTGTGACATCTATTGTTTCTTCACATTTGCTGCTAGGAAAGCTGGAGGCAAAACGACCAACTCTAGCAACTGTACAGGACTAAATTCCACTTTCTTTTAATCCAAGTATTCTCATTTACTTACTTTCTTATCATGTTAAAGTGCAATTGTACATGTTACTATTTTTGCATGAACAGTTTGGAAATACAGTTTTAGTTATTAGATATGATAAAACAGAAACATGCATATAATCTTTGGTGCTTGCTCTTTTGACCATATTTTACTTCAGGTGAAATGTTTCCTATAGGGGTGATGTGTGAAGCCTCAATCACAGGGTGATGCATGAAGCCTTGATCTCAGCGTTTAACCCAATGCTGGCTGAGTTTCTTCAGTCACCATCTTAAAACTGCATGTTCTGGTCATAGTGGCTCACATCTATAATATCAGTACCTGGGAGACTGAGGCAGGAGAATTTCCATGTACTGGAGGTCAGCCTGAGCTACACAGTGAGTTTCAGGGCCAGCCTGGGATACAGTGTGAGACCTTGCCTCTAAAACAAAACAAACACCCAAGTTTCCAAGATCACCCTGTCCCAACTGTCTCTTTCCCTGAGATGACATCACTTCAGTCTAGGCCAAGAGGCAGTGAAGACCTCAAATACCACCAGAAAGTAGTATTGGGTGAATAGCTCTTGGCCTTGATAGGCTTTGTTCTTTGTCTAAACTTTTTCACAGTCATGTTTAAATCAAATACTTTAAGAAACCTAGAAAGAATTTAGGCACCCTTAAGATATTGTAAGTCTGTTTTCTAGTAACTCCCCCTACATTGAACACACGCACACACACACACAGTGGAATAAACACACACTCTGGTTAGGAAGTGATCACTTTAGGCCAATGGCTTGATGAACTTCACCCACGCAGACTTTGCCTTCAGCACCAAGGCCAGCGCACCTGGGTGGTCAGGACCTTCCCTGTTCTGGAACTCTTTATTGAAGAAGCCCAGGACTTCAATAAAGAAATGTTCTTTACTAAAGAAATGCACTTTCCTAACTCACGAATTGTGCTTCGTTAATCACTTTTTCCCAAAGTGGTCCTTCAAACCAGTTCAGAATGTGTTCTATGAAATACGAAAATGTTCGTTTTATTGGAGACCGGCCCCTTTGCATGAAGTGCGCAAGCACACCCGCCCTCAAATGGGCTGTTTTGGTTGAGTTCTGCTCTCAGCCCTCTTCAGGCCAGCCCCTCTTTGCACGAAGACGTATTAAGAAGCAATCCTGGTCTCTAGTCTTATGAAGGAGTGATTCATGTACAAGGGCAAGGAAGCCCAAATCTTTAGGGTTCAGGTTTTCTGAAATTCCTTTTTCCAGAGAGCTTATCCTTGGGGTTTATGTACAGCTGACTTTAACAAATGAGAACAATCTACGAAAATGATTGCCATCCCCAACTAAAATAACAAAAATCACGTTAGGGGACAGATTGGACTTTTGTTCTCACTTCGGCAGCTGAAGAAACTGAAATCAAGAGACTAAAATCAAGAGACTAACACCTGCCCAGGATAACGTGGTGAGCCACTGGCTACGGTGAACCAAAAACCCAGATTGTTTCCCCCTACAGGTCTTTTTTCAGCAAAGTACATAGATCTGTCCACCATCTCCAGAGGTCACAGTTCTGCATCCCTCCTTCCAGTACAATTGTCTGAAAAAAGAGTTAGAAAAATCGAAAATGAGATGGAAGTTGGCCAGGGGAGTGAAGCGGTGGTTAGCTGCCGTGGTTTTGCTTTCTTTTTTAGAAGCCAAAATCAACTCTGCTTTTGCTGGGTGACATGCCCTTTTGTCCGTGGCACAACTCATGTCCTCGGCGAGGTCTGGTGCAATCCAGGAGACTGCAGCTGCCCTTCCCCTCCGAGGATCGCCAGTCGCAGGGCCAGGGCCAAACTGAGGCTGAGCAGGGCTTATCTCGGTGGCAATATCCGTCCCAGAGGCGCCCTGAGTTCAGTGCGCAGAGCGAGAAGCTGGCGGGGTACGGCTGCCGCGAGAGCCACTCCGAAGCGCAGCCTGGGAGCCTTCCAGCCGCGTCCGAGGTCCAAAGCCTGAACCTTGCGGAGCCCAAACTGCCCGCAGCTCTCTCCCGGGTTAACACAACCAGCAGAAGGGCAGGGCTCTCCTAACCCCCCACCCGCCTCCGCCCCAAAAGCGTCCTGGTGCGCATCCATCTGATTAGAAAGTGTCTTTCATCTGATTAGAATGACAGGCGCTTTTAAGTCATTCACTATGAGAAAAATTTTAGTTTTAAAAGAAAAAAAAGAGAGAGTCGCACTGTAATTGTGAGTCGAAATAAATGCAGACTCTGGTGCCTTCCTCTGCTGTACGTAAGACAGTAAAAAATGTGTCTCGTCTAACCGCTCCTCCTCCCCAAGCCCATTATGAAGTCAATCGCTCACAAAGGGGACGTGTGAATATTCAACACCGAGTCTTTCAGTTGTATTTTCCGGAATCCCTGAGTTGGCTTTTATTTTATTTAATTTAATGGGCGAATACCTGTTTAAGTTTTTAAAGCACTTGGAAATCGCCCGCGAGCGACCATATAATTTGATTTGCCAGGCAATCTGCAGAGCGATCGCACATCATTTATAATGTTCATTGAGCGTTTTGCCTAATTGTGTCTGTCTCTGAAAGGGCAGCGCACCCCCTCCCGACCACGAGCTGCACAAGTGGTGACATTCCCATGGAGCTGCCGGGACACAGCTTGCGGTCCTCGGCGCAGGCCGCCAGGCCGTGCGCCTCTCGGCCCGCCGACCCCGCGCCTGACTCTAATAGCTCGGGGCTCAGGTACTAGCGGGCGCCACATTTGACTCCATTCAATTCACAACCGGCCGCGCTTGCAGGTGTCGCCTTTTGAAACCGCCACTCAGGCGGCCGCTGTTCACTTCTGGCTGCGCCACGGGTTTTGTAAGAGCGCAAAATGGGACTGATTATTCCCGTGCCCACATGCTGCCCCCCACACGTTCCCACCCCCGGCTGACTTTGGCCTTCTTTGGGCCAAAAGAAGCGTTTAATTAGTTCTGGGGCCTCGGAGAGCCAGGGTCTGCGACAGAGCCCTGGCTCCCCAGGTAACCCGGGTTCCCCGCGGCCCGGATAGGGCGCGCAGCGCCTGAGCACCCGCCTGGGCACACACTGCGCCTGGCTCTGCCACGGTGCCCCGTACCCTGGCCAGTTATCCCCAGCCTGGCTCCCCGGCGGGATTTGGATAGCCTCAGCCAGCATCTCCCACCGGCCCTGAAGCAACCAAATCTCGGATGCAGTGCCTCCTTCCCGCCTGTCTCTACAGCCAGGTCGGCCGAGGAGAAGTGGGCAATTGGTATTTTTCCGCTGGTACACTTGCGATCCCTTGGTACCCCGTTTCAGAGAGACGTTGGGACATTTTACCCCTCTACCACCTAAGGCCAGGGTCACTGCTGGGACGGATGGATGGATAGCCAATGGCCGACCCGCAGCCCATGTCCCTTGGACTGTTGTGACTTGGACATTAACGCCTGTCTAGTAGGCGTTCATCCGCTATTAGTCCCAACCCTGGTCGGAATCACTAGGCCACCTGCGCCACAGTTACAAACTCATCAAACCCACCCGGGTCTTGGATGCTTGTGCGCGCCAATACGGGGTAGCACCAGAGCAGCGATCGCGTCCCACCCAGCCTTTGGAGGCGCTGGGGTCCAGCACGCCCAGGAGCCAGGGCGACCGCGAAGGGGCGTCGGTGCCAGACTACATGTCCGCCTTGTACCTTTAGGGCTGAGTGGACGTTGGCCGCGGGGCCGGGATGGGGGTCCCGCCCAGCCTGATCTCCTGATTTCCGCCCGCGTCTGAGCACGGCCGCACCCCATTCGTTCCACTCGCTGCGTTCTGTGAACCCGAGGCCGGCTGGCTGGAGGCCGGGCTGGGGGAGGGCCGGGTGGTCCCACTCCCCCGCCCGCGCCCCGCAGGCCTCGCCCGAGCACAAGTGTTGCGATTCCCACGGACTGGCGTGCTCTGCGGCTGGAGGCCCCCGGGCCCGGGAGACGTGGAGGACACAGAGGGGTTTGTACACATTGTGACCTTCGTGCTCCGACTCTGAAAGGGCTTGAAAGGAGTCGTTTATGGTGCATTACCAGTCAAGGGCTCAGGTACCAGCGCCTTGTGTCCGGAAGCCGGGGCGGCAGCCTGGGCTGCAGGTGTCCGCTGTGGACGCCGAGGGGGAGGGACGGCCGCCCGCTTCGCCGGCTTTGGCTTCAGCTCCTGGAGCCCTGGGCTGCAGACCGAGGTTCTGCGGCCCAGGAGAGAAACACGAAGCTGTGGGAGCCAGGAGAAGACAGTGGACAGTGTTTGGGTTTCTGCCTGGCCCAGATGCGGTGTCAAAGTCAAAGGCAGAGAGAGAGGGAGATCAGGAGTGCTGTTTTGGGAAGAGACACTTGCAATCATATGTTGGGCTGCTCAGACCCTCAACCGCTGGCGGGGACTAAACTTGGCTTTCACTGAGACCCACCCTCTGCTTGTCTATCTTCGTGAGAAGATGGAGCTGAGCACCTTTGACAGTTGTTCTTGATTAAATGAGTGGTCTTTCTGCAGCGCCAGCCGCTGTGCCCAGTGGAAAGCATAGGAAGGAACAGAGCAAAGGCTGTGGATAGGTCACGCGTGTCCCTCCGTGCCCTCAATGACCGCGAAAGCCAAGAAACCCGCGTTTCCTCTGACTTCTAAAGCAAACCGAAAAAGGCTTTCCTCTCTCAGCGAGATTACCGGTGGTGTTTACTTCTTAGGTCACCCCCACCCCCAACACCAAAGCTTTCTTTCACGTGATTCAAATACTGAGAAAGAAAACCCTCTCACGTGAAAATACTTCTAGAATATGACAAATTCATAAAAATATGAGATGTTTAATGACTTTCAGGGCAAACGAGAAAAGAAATGGATAATGCAGGCAGATTCTGGGTGTCTGAAGGGAACTTCAAAAGGTTCTAGAGAATTCCATACTGCGTTTCATTTTATCTAGAGAAGTCCCTTTCCTCCTTGTTGAATGTCATCACTGCCATTCATTTTATATTTGGGGGTTAGATTTTGAATGATTAAAACGTTGATGTCTCAAAGTAGAGCACGTTGGCCCCTTTTATCAGGGGAGGGGCAAAGGATAAAGATAGCGATTGTGTATCTAGAAAGGATTGTTTGAGAGGAAAATAAGACAGTCTTTAAAGACAGTCTTTAAAAAACAGAGAATCACCTTCCTTTACAGCTGTCTCAAATGCATCCTTCAAACCTCTCTTTCTGAGACAGGGTCTCCCAGTAGCTCCAGCCCAGAATGGCCTCCATCTCGCAGAGATCTGCCTGCCTCTGTGTTGGAATTAAAGGCAAGCACTGAATCTACTGGCAAGCGACTTCCATGTCCCCAAATTCAAGGACAATTCACAAACCTTTTCACAGGAATTAGGCTCCCCACTCATCTCTATGTCTAAGGCAGAATCTTCCTGTCCATCTTTCTTTTCTCTCTCATCTCCAGATCCCACATTCAATAAGACACAAACTCAATTCTCTCTCCAGAATATTGCTCCAATCTGCCCATGGGCTCACCGGACCACAGCTCACACACTCCTAGCTTCTCTCCGTTCTTCTGCTTCAGTCTTCTGATTGGCTCTCCTGTAATGTTCTTTCACTTCTCCATACTGCAGCCTGAGAATGCTTCTCAAAGGACACGCTTGACCAAGATTACTCCACTCTCCTGCTCAAAATTCTCTGATGCTCCCTGTTCCCTGCTCACCTCCCTTTGTTCCCCCATGGCACTCAGAGCTTCATCCCTGCTAGGAAAGCACTCTACCACTGAACCACACTCTCACCCCAATTCCCTGATTAGTTATAAATTATAAATATATGCTACTTAGTGCTAATGTGCTAAGCAATTACATGTATCATGAAGAATGCATGGGACATGAACATTTTAAAAGAATGAAATACAAATATTGATGATAGTTCTCATGTTTTCTTTCTATTTCCCAATTAGTTTATCCACTAAACTATTGACTGCCATATTCAATGCTGACCTCCACAACACAGTTCCCAAGAACAAGTCTTTCCTTGTTCTTTCTAGACGGAGGGTGCTCCTCTTTCTCCTGTTCCTCTCTCTTCATCCTTAACAAAGTTCTGTCATGCCTTCAAATGTCAGACACTCTCTCCCTGTCTGCCCTGTGTTTACCTCTGCCCTTGTGCTCTCCACTAGTCTGTAAGTTCCATGACAAAAACCGGTTTCACTTACTGTACTATCATGAATGCCCATCACATTTGCCAGCACAGAATGACCACCCAATGAATTTGAGGTGCACGTCTCTGAGGCAGCTGTGTTTTCTGTAAAAAGACTGGAAAGCAGAGAAAGCCAGTGCATAGGAAATAAAAAGAATGAAGGTGTGTAAGGCAACAGAAGTAGGCACAGGACAGGTGGAGAGAGGGCCAGGCATCCTTCCAGAGCATGGTGTGCTAACTGGACACAAGTTTAGCTGCTGTATAAAATAGCTTTAAAAAACAAGGGTAGAATTTTATCTCTTACAAAGACCAAGGAAAACTGGCTTGAGACTTGGGAGTCTAAATAACATAGGACACTCAGGTTCCCTCCAAAACACTGTCGGTCTTCTACAGATTGGCTTACAGTGGCTGTTCCAACTCCTCCCATTGTCTCAACATTCTAATCAGTGAAAAGAAGAAAACAGACAACATGGGGTATTTCTTTCTCCTTCAAAGACTGGGCTCCAAAGATGAACCTCACTTCTGCTCACAACCCCTGAGAGCTTTACTGTTCCATTCTGAGCTGCAAGCATGAATTAGTAAATGTAGTGTTTATTCTGGCTGAGAACACGCCCACCTAAAACTCTGGGCTTCTATTACTATAGGAAGGAAAAGGTGGATACCAGGGAGAAGTGCAGTTTCTGCAATGCTTGCTACTTCTGCCTTTCCAAGGGCTCACTACACTGCTCTTTGGTTCTACTAGATCTATATATCAATGTCTTAACCTCTTTTTTAATATTAAGAACTTCATGTTGGCATTCGGCACTTAGAGGATTTCTAAGTAACCCGCACATTACCCTGTGTTATACAACCACAATTATTTATAGTGCAAGCTGCCTGTTCTGTGAAGTTTATTGTTGTCACCTGAGATGCCCATATGGCCAGATATCCTACCTCAAGCTGTGTTTCCACAATCATCATAGAAGAAGGATGCATAGGTGGCCAGCTGTGCACTGGCTCCGAAGGCTTCCTGTCACCCAGCGAGACATCACTTTTACACTTTTTAAAAATCAGCCTTTAAACTGGGGGATGGAAATCTATAACACATGATACATTTGTGGTCTAGGCTTTGTTCTAGAACATTCCATGCCACTGTCAGGAGGTTTTATAGGTATTTTTTTGCTCCACCTTTGATTTTTTTACAGTGGGTTTGTATTCAGATTTGAAAAGTACCATATTCCTGAGAAAAGTTTCCAAAGATTAGGAACACATGAGACTACAGAAAAAAAAAAAATCTTCCTTTTTTCTTGAGACAGGATCTTGTGGTGTAGCCCAGTCTGGCCTCAGTCTCACAATCTTCCTGCCTCAGCTTTCCAAGTGCTGGGATTACTGGCATATACCACCATACTCAGCCTCGGAAAGATCTTTTACCAGGAGGTATAGGGAAATAGGTTTCTAAGACCAGCAGAGGATAAATGAAGCTGAGATTCAGGGAACATCAGAGAGTACCTGACCAGCCCCGAGTCCCCTCAAATGCTTTCAAATACAGGAAGAACACAAGAGCTATATTTTAAAATCCGTGCCCCGATTCACAGCACTACCTTGAGCAGGGCCAGACAAGTGACTGGGCTGCTGTGTGCTGCTCCTACCTTATGGGGCAGATGTTTCCTTACTGGCCTCTTGCTGAGATCAATGGCCCCGAAGTAATTGGCCTTTCAAAAGGGCAGAAAGGATAATTTGGAGCACCGGGCATTCTTTGAGGACATGGGTCTTGGTGGGTTATCCATGTGGTCCTCACCAGGCCACTTCATGCTTGGGATGGGGGGTGGGGGAGCAAAGAGGCTTTACGACAAGCCTGGAGCTTTGCTTAAGGTTGGGATTTCAGTATCCCTGGCTCAAGTTGACATTCACTCCCCTAAACCAGGGGAATCTCCAGGTTATTTCAAACCACTGGGCTTTGGTAAATATGTTTATTTCCCTAGGCACATATTTCTGTTCCTACTCTGTGAGCACCCTCTTCTCACACTCATTGAGTGTGTGTGTGTGTATGAACTGGGGATCGAACTTAAGCCCCCCTCCCCTGCACATGCTAAGCCTGTACTGCTGAGCCACACCCTCCCATCCCCTCCCTCTTGTGCAGACAGAGCCCCTGTGCCTCAACTGTATCCCTTATGTCACTGAACCATAATTCTCATTCTCTCTCGCTCCCTCCCTCCCTCCCTCCCTCCCTGC
>NW_008336953.1:2133680-2156180 GCF_000622305.1 Nannospalax galili
CTCCCTCCCTCCCTCCCAGAACGTGTTAAGGAATACATCTTAGAGATGGAGACAGTATCTTCTCCGTCCCTGTATCCCTCCCAGTGAACACAGTGTCACGATATGGTTCCTAACAAAGTAAGTTAACAATTAAACTTTATTAAAATAGAGTTTTGTGTGAATGTGTGTATGTGTGTGTGTCTGTGTCTGTGTGCACGAGTCTGTGTGTATGTGCAGGTGTGTGTACATGCATACATGTGCATGTAGAGAGGTCGACCTTAGGTGTTGCTCCTAAGGAGCTGTTTTCTGAGACAGGATTTCTTACTGGATCACTGATGAGGCTGGCTGGCCAGGGAGCTCCAGGGATCCGCCTCTTTTCACTTCCTCAGTACTGTGATTGTAAGCACAGGCCACCATGCTTTGCTTTTTACCTGTAGAGGAATTCCCCAACTTCCAAAACAAGGAGGTTTGTTGTTTTTAACATGATTTCAATATTTCTGCATTGCTTATAATTTCATACATAATGAAAACTTAACTTAAAAAAAACTTTAAAAATTCCCAGTGATTGGCATTATACAGACTAAGCTCCAAATTACAAAGAGGTCTAGTGGGATATTAAAAAGTATAGAGTTTTTATTATATTGTTACTCATCTCAAAATTCCCTTTGTGCATGTTTAAAACATACCCAATGTTGTATCATAGTTATCTATATGTTATTTAAATACATACATATTCATGGACTCATATGACCACAAGCGTAAAAATGGTGATGATATGGTGTGTCAAGCACAGCAATTTCCACCCCACCCTCATAATGCACAATTCTCTCTACTTTTTGGATGATATTCCAAGTTTTAAGTGGGTTGTGGTAATCAAGCTCATAACTAAGTCTGCTTTCCTCACAGCTAGAGATGGCCCCGTGATAGCTCAGACTCACTGAATGTGACTGGCTATATATATGCAAACCTCCACTTAGGTTCTTAAAGGGAGAGAGGTGTGGTACATCTTTATTTATTGATGGCTGTGATAAAGACCCTATAGTGAGAACAGTAGCAGTGATGTTGGATTAAGAGTAGAAACCATATTTCAGGAAGACAGAGTAAAAAGTTACAAAGATAGTTGCCTCCAATTCCCTTAGTCATTATATGCATTTTGGATTGACTGCACTCAAACTATTACATAATAGAGACATAAATATTATAAGATGTCCCTCAAATTACAATGGGGCTATATCCTGATAAACCCATCACAATGTAGAAATATCCCTGCAGAAGAATGCATTTAGTTAATAGATCTCACCTACTGAGCATCACAATTCAGCGAAGCCTGCCTTGAACGTGCTCAGAATACTTTCATTAGCCTACATGTAGGCAATATCATGAACACAAAGCCTGTTGCACATACAAGTGTTGAATATTCTAAGTACACACAGAGATGAATACTTTGTAGACATGGGATGCAAAAATCACAAAATGCTGTATGCAGAAAGCTAGCCACACAGCATACTGTGGGGTAGAGTGGTTACCCATATGGCTGCCCAGCTGACGGGGAGCCAGGGCTGCTGCCACTGCCCAGGCCCTGACTTGTACTCCATCTACCTCCCCTTTATGCCACTGTAAACTCAGAAAAACATAAATGGAACCACCGCAAGCTGAAGAACACCCATATCTAAAATACTCTTTGCTGTAGAAGCCAGAACGTTTCTCCAAAATAACTCGAAGTGCACAGTCAAAAACTATGGCGACAACTAACATTTTTTTTTTAGACAGCGTCTTGCTATGTAGCCTGGCTGCCTTAGCCTCCCAAGTACTGAGATTATAGGCATGCATTGCCTTATCCAGTAGAAGACAACTGACTGTTTGTTTGTTTGTTTGTTTGAGACAAGGGCTTACTATATAGCCCTGTCTGGCCTGGAATTTGCAGTGTAGACTGGCTGGCCTTGAACTTACAGAGATCCACCTGTCTCTCCTTACACACAGACATACACACACACCATCCCAAATGCTGGGATTAAAGGTATGTGCTGCCCCTCTGGGCAAAGACAACTAACTGGTTTTTGAGACAGCTTCTCCCTGTAGGCCCAGCTGGCCTGGAACTCACTATGTAGACCAGGCTGGCCTCAGCGTCATAAAGATCTGCCTGCCTCTGCCTCCCAAGTGCTGAAATTAAAGGTATGTGCCACCACACCTGACTAATAACTAACTTTTAAGGTTCTATAAATAATCATAGCTCAAGGTGAAAAATATCAACTGAGGAGAATATTCTAGTTCTTTGCATGCCTATGATGTCACTTCTCACTCAGGTCTCTTTCTCTTCTCTTTATGCCAAATAGACATGTAAGTTTCTCGCCGCTCTAATCTCTCACCTCTTCACTCTGCTTTTTCATTTTTCCCTCCTTGCTAACTTCTGAAACCATGCATGCGAAGAATCTGAACTACATTTCTTTCTTTTAAAAAATATGTTTAATTTTTATTTATTTATTTGTGTGGGGGGAGGGCACATATGTGGAGGAGGTCAGAGAACAACTTGTAGGAGTCACTTTTCCCCTTCCACCAAGTGGGTCATAGACGTTGAACTCAGATCACCAGACTTGGCAGCTGTGGCCTTTACCCGCTGACCATCTATCTTACTGGCCCCTAGAATAAATTCTTCGCATGTGTTGCCGTTAGGTAACTGTGAAACAAAATTCAAAAATTAAAATAAGATATACAAAAATAAATAAAATTCAAATGAACCTCCCTAATGTGATAGACAATATGACTTCCTCATAATGTCCTTTGGCTTACAGAGCTGAGTTGGTGGTCCCTGAGTTCCGCCCACTGTATACCATGTGATGACTAATCGCTACACTCAGTTTAATTAAACACTGGGATGGCTCTGCTCCCTTGCTTGTTGGTTTTTTTGGTCTTTTGTTGGCACTAGCACATCAGCAGTGTGTTTTCTGTGGCCTGAAGTGACTACGATAGCTTGGTCTGCATCTCTACAGTCAAACACAAGTGTAAACTCAGATTCAGGCCCCAAGTCAAAAGGCGGGGCTGTCATCTAGATGGCCCGGAACATTCCCATGTTGTGTTGTCATTGTTTTTTAAGATGGTCATCTTTAAATGACATCACAAAATGGAAAAGTTGTCCTGAAACTGTTGAGGCTTGATTGAAGAAAAGCAGAGGTCCATGGAACTCACACATCCAAAGACAGGGCCTACCAAGAAAATCAACCCCAGTTACAAGAACAGCCCCTTGTTAGGAAGAGAGAAACAGCTGACAATTTAGCTGCCTGCTGTAGAGGAATGAGCAGGTTGTGAGGCCATGGGTCCTGCAGCCAGCCTGGCTCCTGTTCCCTTCTAAGTGAGAAGCCCACTCTAACATTCTCTGCAAGGGTGATGAGAACAACTTCGTGACCCAACCCCTGCACTCAAGGATGTGGCTGTGGTGTGACCTGGAGAGAGATATTGCAGAGCAGGAGGGAAGGGTGGCCTGCGCAGACACCCTGCTGAGTGCTGTTGTCTTGCTCTGCCTAGGCACAGCTGAGAATTCACACTGTGTAAATGGACCACTTTTCTAGCTCCCACTTTGGAGGCACAAGCAGAAGTGGACAGAATCCTGACTGTTCCAAGTCATGGGAACAGCTGAACAGTGTGCTGTGTTTTGTGCCAACATGACTCAAGTTCAGTATTGTGGATGTGTCTGTTGATATTTGTCTACTCAAAATCTAGGAGGTGGGCTGGGGAGGCCAATGACAAGAGAAATTACTCTTGCCTGGACGCTTCCCACCTATGATATACACTCATCTTTCCACCCTGTACTGAGCACCTACCACTACTAACAAGGAACTGCTAGTGTGCCCTTGGCACTGTTTATGCATCAAAGTGTTAACTCAGCTTGCAGAGGAACCAAATATCCAAGCCTTTGTACTCACAGAGTAAAGGCACAGAAGTGATAAAATTTGAGTTATAGGCCAGGTGTGGTGGCTCACGCCTTTAATGCCAACACTCAGGAGGCAGAGGCAGGTGGATCTCTATGAGTTTGAGGCCAGCCTGGTCTACATAGGGAGTTCTAGACCAGCTGGGGCTGTAGGGAGACTCTGTCTTAATAAGACAAAACAAAAAACAAACAACCCCCCCCAAAAAAACCTTTGAGTTATAGCTAACTAAAAACACACAAAGGTTTATTTATTAGAAAGTTCAAGCATGGGGTTAAGAGATGGTAAGGTGCTTGCCTCCAAGCCTGATGATAACAATGTCACTGCAAAGCCCAACACTTTTAGGACCTCTGATATGTGTGAAAGTATTGTGAATAGGCAGCAGAAAAAAAAACAAAAATCATGTCCTATCGGGCAAGGAATAAGGTCAGACCAAGGCCAGAATACAAAGGCAGAAGGTGTAAGTTTCCAGATGGGGCAAGCTGTGCAAGTGAGATCACACAACTGACGGGCCAGATGCTGAACCCTTCCCTCTGAAGCCTGTCAGCGAAGACGGGGCGGGGGCGGGGGTGATGAAAGGCGTCAGATGAAAAGTATGAGGTACGGAACTGGAAGTACAGGAAGGAAACAGACCCAAAGTTAACGGAAGTCACCTGAAGGCTGTGGAGCTGCAGGCAGCAGTTTTCAAGCAATCATTTGAAGAGTCCTTTAAATTATTTATTTATGTGTGTGCATGTGCGTAGCGGGCATTGCTATGCTGTACCTGCGGAGGTCAGAGTGCAACTTGTTCTCTCCTTCTACCACCTGGGTTCCAGGTTTGGCAACAAGTGCCTTTGCCCACTGAGCCATCTCACCAGCCCAATTTGAATATTCTTTTATATTATTAAATCCATCTAAAGTTTGTCAAATATTGATTTCATGCAGCAAATAACAGCATTTCTTTCCATGCCATCCCACTTCCACTGCACAGTCTGCAAGACTTGGTTGAAGAAGGGACTCGTGGCTTTCCCTGAGAGCCCTTGCTGTGCCCAACTTCCAAAGCCTTGCTTGCTCATTTTTTAACTTTAGAAAAATGCATTTATTATTTTTATTTTATGTGTATGAGTGTATTGCTTGCATGTATGTAAGTATACCATATGCATGCAATGCCTATGGAGGCCAGAAGAGGGCATCAAGTCCCCTGGAACTGGAGTTTTGGATGGTTGTTAGCTGCCATATGGGTGCTGAGAACCAAACCCTGGTCTTCTCCAAGAGCAGCCAGTGCCCTTAACCACTGAGCCATCTCTCCATTCCCTGCTTCCTTTTTTTTGAAGATGACTCAAGTTAATGTCCAGATCCTCTAGGGTTTTGACAATGAAATCATAAATTCCAACTTTTTTCTTTAAAAAGGTTCATTAAGTTAAAAAAATTTAATTTCCTGCATACATACTCACATATTTTAAAATCAAAAGTCATGGAAGAGTCTACAATGAGAAATTCTACATGCTCATTTCCTAATTCATTTCTTTTTAAAATTTAAAACTATTTTCTTTTTATTTTGTGTGTGACTGTTTTGCCTGCATGTATGTAAATACACCATGTGCATGCCATGACCACAGAGGTCAGAAAAGGGTGTTGAATCCTCTGGAACTGGAGTTATAGATGGTTATTAGCCACCATGTGGATGCTGGTAAACAAACTAGGGTCTAGCCAGTGCTCTTAACCACTGAGCTATCTCTCTAGCCCTCTAATTCCCTTCTTGATACCAGTAATACCATTAGTGTCATGCATATCCAGCTAGAGATATTTGGTACCTACACAAATGTACTGACATATATTCAGTATTCACTGTCTTTTGTTTTTTCCCCTTGAGGTTCTTAGAACTGAACCCAGGACCATGTGCATTCTAGGCAAGAGCTGTACCATTGAGTTACCCCAGCCTCGTTGTACTCTTCTTTAAATGTGAGTTGGAACTTGTTAGTCACTCTTGTTTCTTTCACTTAGCTATATGTCTTAGGAATCATTTCAGGGACTGGAGAGTTTTCTCAGCAATTAAGAACACTGGCTGCTCTGGCAGAGGACCCAGATTCAGTTCCCAGCACCCACAGAACAGCTAACGGCCATCTGTAACTCCAGTTTCAGGGGATCCGATGCCCTTTCCTGGCCTCCACAGGCATTGGACAATGTTGGCACACTTAAATACATGCAAGCAAAACACTCATACACATAAAAATAAATAAATAAATTTTGCATCATGTCAGCACCTTGTACATGACGCATTTTCATTGCTGCTGAATGCCTTATTACACAGATATAGCATGATTCACTGGAGGCCCTAGTGACAGGCATGAAGTGAGGAAACATAGCTTTGAAAGGAAGCCAACCAAAGAAAACATGCTCCTGTTTCTGTGAATTCCCTCCTCCTCTTCTGGTGGATCAGTAGAGAAGCCAAGATAGGTAATGATGGCTGGTGATGTTTGTATTACTAAAGTTCAAACACCTTCCAGAATAACAAAATTGAAGGACAGAGCTCAGAAGCTTTGCAGTTCATCAAACAGACCTTGGCATAACAGAAACCACTTATTTGGATAATTATATCAGCACTTAGGTGTTTCCTCCTTTAAGGATTAATGTTTAACAATGAGAAAGACAAGGCAGGCCAGAAGGAGCCTGGGGTGCAGCCCCAGATTTTACTTCATGCCAGCCCTGGGCCTCCTGCCTGTCCCAACAAGACAAGGTCATCTTTGAAAATTCCATTCATGTGTCAATGTATTTCATCATATCCACTCCCAACTCCCCCAGATCCTCCTGACAAGGTGTACTTCCCAATTTCATGTCATATATATATATATATATATGTGTGTGTGTGTGTGTGTGTGTGTGTGTGTGTGTGTGAGAGAGAGAGAAATCCATTGACTCTAATTAGAGCTGCCCATGTGAGTATGGGTGTGAGGCCATCAGCTGGAGCATGGGCAGCCTACCTATAGCCATATCCCCAAGGAAATATAAGCCTCCTTACCCCAACTTCAGAGCCCCAGAGTAGGGAGTATCTGATGAGAGATCCTCCCCATGGTACTGAGACCTCCACTACCATGCATCAAAAATCTATTCATTTCTACTCAGGGACCCATGATGTCTGCTGTGCCACTTAGGGCCACTTAGTTAGCCATTTGGAACCTTTCTATTGGAAATGATATTAAAAATTTTTTAAAGGAGGGCTGGAGACATGGCTCATGTGGGTAAAGCATTTGTATGCAAACATGGCTACCAGAGTTTGAATCCCCAGCACCCATGTAAACACCACATGGGTATGGCAGGCCCACCTGTAATCCCAGTATGCATAGGCAGAGATGGGGTCCCTGGAGCAAGCTGGCTAGCTAAACTGGCCTAGTCTCTGGGTATAAGTGAGAGACTCTGCCTCAACAGATAAAGTTGAAAGTAATTGAGGAAGACACCAGAGGTCAACTTCTGGCCACAGGCGTATGCATACGTATGCCTATATACTGCACATACATGTTCCCACACCCAGGAGAATACACACACGCACACACACACACACACACACACACACACACACACACTAAAATAATTTAAAGGGCTTCCCTTGGAGCAGATGAGCTGATTTACATGAAAATCAACTAGTACATTAAGTATAGAGACAGAGAAAGGGCAGAACAGTGATGTTGGAAAGACTCAGGTGGTGTGGAATGGGAACTTGAATTCTGACTCCTTTCACTGGGCTTATGGGACGGTGGCCCAGCCCCATGCTGAAAGCAATACCCTTTAGCTTGCAGAATTATGAAGATGAGTAAGAAATGTATCTGCTGTACTTAAAGATTTTACTCTATCCCAAGAAGGAATGAGCTCACTTTCATCTTTTCTAGCATTAGAACTATTCATTCTGCTTATGTTGGGATAGAATAAGATATTCAAGCCACATCAAGAAGCTCACTGACTAGTGGAGATAGAAGTAGGGTGAATCAGAGACCAAAGGATGCCATCATAGCATCTGGAAGCCTGAAGGTCATTCAGAAGGTGATGGGTCGGAGGTGGGGAGCAGGGTGAGGTAGAAGAAAGGTCAATGTACTGAAGAGTTAAGGGTAGATTTGATGGGTTGATGGTAGGATAGATGCAAGGTATGAGACCTTAGGCTCTATCCCCAATTCCAAATAAGTAGTTCAGCATATTCTAGGGCCTCATGGGAGAAAATACTATATCATTAGAGTGGGTCTTCTGGGTGGCAGTGTCCCCTAATCTACAAAATATGATATCAGAAGTCAAAGAATTTCGCGTGGTCCCAGGTTTGATTTAGCATCCTTTGCCTTAAACTGGGGACAGCATCTTTAAGAGACTCTCTCTTCCTCAGCTGGTATTATAGGTTGAGCTGTAGTCCACACAGTGAATACAGGGTAGATAGAGGTCAGGAAGGTGGCTACTGGCCACATGGGTTGCTTTAGAAGTAGCATGAACTGACAGCATTGCACATTGGTAAAAACACCCCTGTTAGAGTGAGGGAAGCAGGGTTGGCATCTGCACTCAACAGCTGGAGGAACCAGCACTGGGCTAAGGTGCACTGGGGCTGGCATTAATCAGTTGTGAAACTTAGGGAACTTACCAAACCTCCCTGGACCTCTGGGGCCTTTCAATATGAACTCTGATTCCATTTTCAAGTCATTTTCCAAGGATATAAGGATAAAAACAGACATGCGTGTACTGGACACACCAGCATGGAGAAGAAAGATACCCCAGATTCAGAGTGGGATAGTGGCAAAGAGAAGGGAGAGGAATGTAGGACAGGGCAACAACCTACTTGCTCTTGCCCAGAGATGAGGTGGGCAACAGGAGACTTTAAACCATGAAGAATTAGCAGAGACCTGCCTTGAAGATGGGAGGTAGACTGAGGCCCATACACAAGTACCTGTTTGCAGGCCCTAGGGAGATATGTGGGATGCTGTGGACAGTACAGCTGGATTCTGGTTTCTGCATAGTTTAGGTTCCAGCAAGGCACACATGGGCCTCCTGTCCAGCACTAAGAACGTTTGGGGTTGGGGGAGTGGGAGGCCTGGAGGCCCCATTCTGCATTAATGTCTCTTAGCAAAATCATCCTGGGAAGAGCCAGGGACCTGAACTCTAGCCCTTCTGTCGCTGCTCCTAGGCACTGGAAAATGACTGGAAATATGACAGGAAACAGATGAAAAAGTATTCAGACCCAAGATTCTGGGAGGGAAAGGGAACTGAGGGGCTAGAGGAAGAGACCCAGGCTCAAGTTCAGTGGCTTCTGCCAGTAATTCTGGAACTGAGACCCCGGGCCTGTGAGCAGTCCTAGGAAGTACAAGAGGCCAAGGGTGACAGGCGGCCTTGCTGAAAGATGTGCAGCCAGCCACCTTGGGGCTCCAGGAGATCCTTCCACCCTCCCTCCACAGGACCTGGAATGCTGTTTTAGAGTGACACAGTGGTTCTTTATAGGGTTTGGGGGGTGTCTCCCATTAAGAATAAGTGTCTAAGAGTCCTTAGGGAAGGGTTAGCTTGAGTCAGCTGAGGATGGAGTCAATCGTAGCTCTGAGATAGCTTTCTCTCCACATGAACTGACTTGAACATTTGATAGCAAGTGTCTGCATGCTCCCCTCTGACCAAAAGGTATGGCGTATGGAGGGAGGGTTGGCCTCTCACCTGGCGAGACAAGGTTCAGTTTCAGCCTTCTCCCCATCCAACCTGCTATTTTGAGTGGCAGAGGGCAGCCGTCCTCCGGGTTGTGACCTCCAGTGACCCAGAGAAAATTCTCTTTATTGGCAGAGAAGACTTTCTTCTTTGTGTAAGAGAAAAGAACCATCATGTCTTATTTAAGGATGGTGTGTGTGTGTGTGTGTGTGTGTGTGTGTGTGTGTGTGTGTGTGTGTGTGTTCTGCTTTCTAACAAGACCAATCTGCAGATTGCCGGGAATTCTCTAAATAGAAAACTGAAGATGAGAATTGGAAGGAAAAATAAAAGAGGACAGAAGGATGGTATGGAAAGAGCCAGGAGATGTTCAGAATGCCCATGCTGGCTCTGCTGGCTTCTGAGACAGTAAGACTTCCCACCAGTTCTAGAATCTCCATTGGCTCACCTGGGTGTCAAAGGTGCATTTCTGGAACTTTCCACAAACTCATCAAACACAAGTTAGAGGATGTTATGGAAACTCTTTTCTAAAAACCTCATTAAAGGAGCCAGGCATGCTGGTGTATGTCTTTAATCCCAGTACTTGGGAGGCAGAGGCAGAAGGAGCTCTGTGAGTTCAAGGCCAGCCTGGTCTACATGGTGAGGTCAGCTGGGGCTACAGAGAGACCCTTCTCAAAAAGACCAAAAAAAAAAAAAAAACCCTAAAACAAAAAACAAAACTCATTAAATAACAACAGCAAAACCCTCATTTATACATACTCTTAAGTCTCTCAGAACCACAGTCCCTATATATTAATGAGTCAAATATAATTTATCAAGAACCACCTGGACCCACCAGAGGAGAACTCCTGTTCTCTCTAGGAGGGCATTTGTGGGTTCAGATCCACACTTCTCTTTGGTGAGTTGTGATTAATATTTTTGATAAAGCTTTGAAATCTGGTTAATTACAAGTCCTCAGACTGATCCAGAAAGCCCTCCCCACTTTAGACAGGCTGGCCTTGAACTCACAGTCATCTCTCCTCAGCCTGTGCAGTGCTGGAATTGCAAGCATGCACCACCATGCCCAGTCATGGAAGGTTTTTGATGTGAAGGGAAGTGAGTGCAGCAGCACTAGATCCCTGGTGTTGGCATCTCCCACTCCAGCTCATGTGCAGCCTCTGAGATCCAAGGCAGCCCCTCCTGTCCGTCTTTGCTTAGGTTTAATGAAAATCAGCTCACTATGAAGGAGACACAGGCTGAAGAACACATGAAAAAACTGCTAAGAAACGGGGCCTTTGGTTTAAAATTGTGTAGCAATCTCCACAGGTCAAGGCAGCTCAATTTCTGATCTAATCTGTTGTTGACTTAAAGGTCCGGGCCTCAGAATTCTGTTCAAATACAGTGAAATGCCCCAAATGAACCGTGTTTAAGCACTGTTGTCAACATTCATGGATATGAGGGGAGTCCAAATAACCCACAGACACCTCTGTAAAAGGTCTGAAAAGAGAAGTGGCTGACCCTGGAAGATGAAGATTCCGGTTCGCTGCTGAAGGAATATGATGCCAAGGCTGTGCTGGACTCCTTCGGAGTAGAAACCCAAGCTTGACTTTTACCAGGAATTGCCTTGACCTTGAAAGTGTTCTTTGTCGCTGAAGAATTCAGGTTACATTTCAGTCTATGATAAAATGTTTTGGGAGCAGGCTGCATATGTTTTTAAGGTTTTTTGAAAATAGGAAGAGAAGTCGAAAAGGGGGTGGCTCACTCCAGGATGGTCCCGGTGGCAAGTTTGAAGGGTGAGATTCGGACTTTGAAAACTGTTACAGTCTGCCCTTTAATTTCCATACCCCTCCCCTCCACCCCACCGCTGGCTCCACTGTGGAGGATTCAATGGACTCCTTTTGTGCTGGGTTTATAGCTCAGAACCCCTAGGGTCTAGATTTGCTTGTGGAAGAAACGCCCCGCTGCGCTGCTGTGCAGCCCGCCCCACGGGTCTAGTCGCCCCACTTCTTTCTTAGGTCAGGAGAGGGCAGCAGGAGGCAGGCCAGCTCCCAGAGGGCCCCTACCGCGCTCCTGCTCCATGGCCTACCTCAGGAACTCCTGAGGTGTGGGATCAGCTCACTTCCAACCCTCTGCACATCCCTTCTCAAACTTTGCAAGACTCCTTGAAGGGTCAGGAGATGGGATGGAAGCCCCAAACCCGACCCAGGCGGGAGCACAGTTGCGTGCGGTGGGTGAGGATAGGAGAAATGGCCCCTACCGACCCCCGACCACAGCCATCTTGGAACCGATCTCTCAGTCCCGAGGCTGCGCCGCGGGGGCTCCAGTCCCGCACGCCTAGGACCTTTGTGGATGTTCCAGCCCCAAGGAAGAAACCAGGGCGCCGTGCTGCGGGCAGTAGGCGGGCGCCCGGGGAAGCAGGTAACCCCAGAGCTGCACCCGGGTCAGGTACCCAACTGCAGCCCAGAGCTGGAGGAGCCGCGCAAGCTGGGAACCGAGGACAGAGCCCCCGCCGCTGCTGGGCCCGCGGGTCCCTCCCCGCCGGCGCCCCGAGCTCTGATTGGCTGGCGCGCGTGGTCCCTGGCACGCGCCTGTGGATGTAGTTATAAGAATCCTCGCGTGCCAGCCCTCAGCTTCTGCAAGTCGATCCCAGCCCTCCGCAGCGCAGCGCGGACGCCAGCCAGAGCGCAGCAACTGCGAGCACTCCAGGGAGGCCGGGGGGGCGAGGGGGGGCGCCTCGCGGTCCCCAAGAGGGAGGGGCTGCGGGACCAGCTCTAACTGCCACCGAACGTTCACAAAGAGTCACCAGGGCTGCCGGGCCGTGCCTCCTGCCCTCGGCGGTGGCCGGCATGGACGCGATGTTGCTGGATCACTTCCCCGGGGGCCTGGACGCCTTCCCTTCGGCTTACTTCGACGAGGAGGACTTCTTCACCGATCAGTCCTCCCGGGACCCGCTGGAGGACGCGGATGAGCTGCTGGCGGATGAGCAAGCCGAGGTGGAGTTCCTCAACCACCATCTGCACGAGTACTGCTACCGCGACGGGGCGTGCCTGCTGCTGCAGCCCGCGCCCTCGACCGCCCCGCATGCACTGGCCCCGCCGCCTTTGGGGGTCCCCGGCGAGCCTGAGGACAGTGGGGGCTACTGCTGCGAGGCAGGGGCGCCCCGCGGCGGGTTCCCCTACTCTCCCGGATCGCCGCCCCAATGCCTGGCCTACCCCTGCGCCGTGCTGTCCCCTGGGGCGCGGCTGCGGGGTCTGAGCGGCGCCGCGGCGCGGCGGCGGAGGCGGGTGCGCTCCGAGGCGGAGCTGCAGCAGCTGCGACAGGCCGCCAATGTGCGTGAGCGGCGTCGCATGCAGTCCATCAACGATGCCTTCGAGGGGCTACGTTCACACATCCCCACGCTGCCCTACGAGAAGCGCCTCTCCAAGGTGGACACGTTGCGCTTGGCCATCGGCTACATCAATTTCCTCAGCGAACTGGTGCAGGCCGACCTGCCACTTCGAGGCGGCGGCGCAGGGGGCTGCGGTGGCCCTAGTGGCGGTGGGCGCCTGGGCGGGGACAGTCCTGGTAGCCAGGCCCAGAAGGTCATCATCTGCCACCGGGGCACCCGTAAGTGCGTCCATGTCTCAGCATCTCAGCTTAGGGGGACCCGGACAGGCACAGGATGATAGGCAGACGGACTCATCCACGGATAACGATGTTTGGACCATCGGTGGGGATAGGGAACCTTGAGCGAAAACTTGAGATTCTCAATTTTCTGTTACTTCAGCCTGGCCTGAAGGACACGCGTCCTTGTTAGACTTATAGCTTCCGGAATTCCCAGGAGTGGGACCAGAGGGCTTGAGGGGTGGAGAGGCGATCTAGCTGCCTCAGAGGAATCCCTAAAAGACCGTGGGCAACTACTGAGGAGTGTTGGGTATTCACTATCTGTTCTCTGTTCGCCTCCGCAGGTTCCCCCTCCCCAAATGATCCGGATTACGGCCTCCCTCCTCTTGCAGGGCACTCGCTCTCCTGGACTGATGAAAAACAACTCAAAGAACAAAATATTATTCGGACAGCTAAAGTGTGGACCCCAGAGGACCCCAGAAAACTCAACAGCAAATCCTTCAGCAACATAGAGAACGAACCTCCCTTTGAGTTTGTGTCATAAGACTCAACAGCTGACTGAGAGTCCGAGTGTGTTTCTGTGTATATTGTACGTGTAAATATCCATAATGTAAATGTAATTTAAGAATCAAAGTTTTTAATGGCAATCAACTGTTTGTTATTTATCTATTTATTATTCTGTTGAATTAATGAAATAGATTTTCTTTTTAAATACATAATTTATATAATTTATCCTGATTTTCTATAATATGCAATAGTGGGTGATCCCCCGCCACCTTTGGCAGAACTGTCAGTTGTTGGAAGAATTCTGGCCAGAAAGCTTCGTGCTTATTTATTACCGGATTTGGTTTATTTCTAAGTGTTGTTAATAAACGCTATTTACATCTGTTTCTAAAAGTTCATCATACCAGCGACTGTAGCTTTCAAAAGAATTAATTTGTTAAAAAGTAAATGAATCAGAGACTCAAATCCTTGTCATCTAAGGTGAAACCACATTTTACTTAGATTTAGCCTGAACCAGAGTGGATTTGAGGATTAAGTTCCAGCTCTTGATAATAGCTCTTAATCTACCTCCCTGGCCCTCAATAATAACAAATTGCCTGTATTTGTACCCTACCTACCAAACACCCTGCGGGGCAAATATGTCATAGGTATTTATTATTCCCATTCTCCAGAGGAGAAAGCTGAGGCTCAGAGACAGTGTATGGTCGGCCGGGGACTACTGGCTGCCCTAGAGCTGAGCTGTGACGCATCCCTCCCACACTTAAGCATCAGGTACCCTCAATTCAGATATTCCATTGTCTCTCTCATAGGGGGTGGGGCGTTAGGAGACCACGCACAAAACTTGGGGGTTTTTAGGTAAGGCGGGAAGGAAAGAGCTCCCCCCTCCAATCTCTATAACCCGAGTATTTAAAAAGCTGACTTCATTTTGCCTCCACCAGAACCTACTCCTCTTCTGCCCCCAAGGAGCTGGAGAAGGCCCGCCTAGGGCTGAGGGAGCAAGGCCGCCCTCTACTGCACGCGAAGAGCAGAAGAGCATCGAGTGGGGGATCTGGGCTGTTCAGTCTCAAACTCCAGAAAGCCAGAGCTGGGCTTACCTCCCCGAACCACCGCCTCTTCCAGGTCCCCCAGACACCCACCCTGGTTCACCATCCGGATCCGGGCGCGCGGGGGCGGGTGGTGAGACCCGGGCGCAGGAGCGGAGCAAGAGATGCTCACCTTGTGGAACGTCTGACTCTGCGCCCAGCAAGCCTAGCCAAGCAGAGAAACCTGGAGAGTCAAGGTGCGATCGCCCACTGCCCCCCACTATCCCGGTTTTGCCCGAGGACAACGTGCACATAGCATGCTAATCGCTTTAACCTAGTTTCTGCCCCACCAAAGGGTTCCCCACGCGCCGCGGGTACCATGGACTTCATCCAAGAATAATTAAAGCTAGGCTGGGAGCTGAAGCACGACCCCACAGCAAGGCCTGGTCAGGCCAGACAGGCAAAGATTCATGGTCGCGACGCTCCCAGGAGGCCTTTGACCTGGGACCGGACACTTACCTCCTCCAGCCTCCTTGTCTTTTCCACCCCCCCCCCATAAGATCGTTTCACACTGGAGGCATTTGAGAGAGAGAAAAAAAATAATTTGATTTTGTCCTGTATTAGGGCATCATTAAACATGAAAGTTGCTTTTGCATAAATGCTTCCATCAGGCATGTAATCTCATTACACTCATTAGAAAGTCAAATGTTAGACTTCAACTTACTTCTAAGTTATGGAAGTGTGTTAGTTCTCTTTTCCTGGGTAGACCTGCCTTCCCTTTGGATGGGCCAGTGTGGCTCTTCACAGTTAAAACACTACGATCTTTGTGGTGTGGCACCTTTTATTTTGCATGCCACTTTTTTGTATGACTCAATGCACCAACACATCCTTTAGTGCTGTGCAGATGAAGCGGAAGAGCCGAGCTGAGCCTGCACAACACCAAGGTCTCTATCTTGTCACTCTTGCGTCCTGACTTGGCAAGTCCCTTTAAGCAAAACCTTCAAAGAGACTGACAGTTTCTTTTTATTTACTCATAATCCATTCATTCTAGTGTAGCAATTCTTTTTCTTTAAAAAATGCAGCAGTAAAAGCAGAACATTTCAGAGCCTCATTTCAGACCCTCCTTTGGCACCCAGGAGGCCTGAGCTCTGTTGGGTGAAGGGGAGCCAGGCTAGAGAATCTCTGGCCTGGGGCATCTCTGGCCCATAAATACAGCCTGGCACAGAGAGGACCATGTGGAGACAATTTGAGTGATGGCTATTCAGCAGTCCTAAGTCAATTAACACCCTTCCCCAGTTAGAAAAATGCTTAGGAAGATAATTGAGTAAGCCAGACTGCTGGATGACTTTGCCAAGCCCTGCTTTTCTGACCCATCAGCCCCTGCATTGAACCCTGGCCTGCCACCACCAGGGGGGAAGACTTTAAAGTCCACCCTGGCTGCCCTTGTCCATTTAGCATAATAAAGAAACCCAGGATGTATTTTATGATCTTTACTACAAAGCTGGCCAAATCATTCCTCAGTGGCCCTGATAACACTGCTGGACATTGTGGGGGAGAGTACTGCATAAGATTTGATGAGCCATAGAGAGTGGGGTGGGGTGTGTGTTCCACTCCCCCCCCAACACCTTATCCTCTCCTGCCAAACCCAAATTTCCACCTCCAGCCCACCCTGATTTCTCCATTCCAGATTGCTGAACTGATCTGCCTTCCAGTCTGAGCACCAAAGACAATACTCAATAAAAGCTCCTTCTCCCCATCCCTCTCACCCTCTTACAGGTCAGGTGAGCAACAGGGTCAAGGTCCTCTTGTCATGGTCTTAAAAGATAGATGTCACACACACACAAAAAAAATGTGACTTTCTATTTTCAGAGGCTGGGAAACCCTGTCACCATGCTTTTTCCTTTTGTTCTCCCAAGGGAACTTCTGGTTTGAGGTGAGGTGGGGGGTGGGGGTTGACTCTTGAAGTAGGGGAAGCCCAGAGCCCTCAAAAGAGGAGGGGGGGGCACTTCTGCACCCTGAACTCTGCAGCCTCTGGAATGGAGCCCCCTGGTGGAGTCTTTTCCTTTCCAGAGAGGAGGCACTTGTGAATTAATGAAAAACTCTTCTGAAGAGTTGAATTCTGTGGGTTCTGCAAGGCAGAAAAAGCAGGTGGGAAAGAGAGTGAGTCTCCCACCTCAGACTGGGAACAGAGGGTATAAAAGGCCTTGTTGGAACTCCTGAGAAATCCACAACCAGCTATTCCCAGACTGCTCATCTGCCAGGACCAGGATTAACGCCCCTTCATGGAGAGGGTGTGAAGCCTCTTAAATCCATAAACTCATCCTATTTCCATTAATGGGCCTTTTTGGTGGCACCGAGTACCAGCTGCGAGGTTGAACAAACACCAGTTGAGTACTCCCTGGCGAATCTCTCTGGGAAGAGCCCTTTCCCCTCCTCTTTCCCTCACCCTCCCCTCCCACTGCCTTTCCAAAGCCTTCTGCAGCCTGTGGGAATGGTTCTAAATAATTCCACAACCAATTGCGTTTTTGAGATCTGGAACCACTGGTAGGAAATAATTCCCACGATGGGATGTGAGGTCTGGCCAACAGGTGTTCCAATTTGGCCCAGGGAGATGGGGAAACCCAGGGAGAGGGACAGGCTTGCCAGAAAGCAGGCTGCTCAGGGCCTCCCGGGCTTTACAGGCCGTGGAAGCCGCAGACAATCGAAATGATATCTTTATTGCTAGGTTCATGTCCTGGGCTATAACATATCAATCCCTGTCCTGGTTCTCTGGGATGCACCTGGTATTTCAAACTTGTTCTTTTTGTGCTTCTGGGTCCTGGGCTGCAGCTGCCTAAAACAAGCAAAGAGAGAGGCCCTTACAATGTCTCCAAGACGTGTTGGCATGGTTTGCCTGTCTTTAATGTACCATTAACTATTGTCTTTACACAATATGGGAACTGTAAAGCATGACATGTGTTATAATAAAACACATTTTCAATGATACACTTGGACTTGAGGCTGGGGTGCAGCAAACAAACAGGCCCAAATCTTGTTTTGTCTCTCTTGCTAAGCCTACAGGCAATTAAACTTAAGACCACTGTTCCCCCCACTCCTCACCAGCCAATTAAGTTTTATGTCTCCTAATTTTTCACATAGAAAAAAAGTCTCAGTGCTGGCCCCTAAAGACATTGATTTTCTTGCTATCACCTGGCGCTCAGACCTTAGTTCCATTTATCAAGAAGAGAAACGTCAGGCGTTACATAAAGTGACTCTGTTACCATAAGGCTCTCACCATCCTGGCCTATTGTTTTCCCTTGTTAATAACTCATTACCAGGATTTAACAAATCAACCATTACATATGTTTTGTGTCTCCATATTTTGATCCGTACGATTAAGCAGATGTTACGATTGAAAATTGAAAAGTCCAAGGCTACTCTAGTCTGAAAGAAAGAGGGCAGCCTCAAACAACGAGCTAACAATGAGATTCAGAAGATCTTCAGAAAAACATTTACCACCAATAAACAGACTCCAACCTGCTCCATTTCAACCATTGTGTGCTTTGGGGGAATAATTAAGTTTAATAGGAATAGGTCTGGAGGGTTTTCAATGCCAAGACCACAGGTGCGGGTGGCATGATGAATGATTTGCCTGATTTTTGCCAAGCTCAAGGGCTCTTCTCTTGGACTTTCAAGCAGATAGAAAATATTGTCATTTCTTTTAATTCACAGCATTACTTTCAAACCGAACAAAGGCCGGGGCTGGGGGGAGGCGGGGGAAGGGCTCGGCTGTAATGCAGCGCCTCAGAGGCGGAGGTGCAGCGGAGAAGGCTGAGGCGGTGCAGCGCGCTGCTGCGTTTGTGCGCAAGTGACTCTCCTGTGCCACACACAAAAGGCTTCCTTCACCCCACCTTCTGCTGCCTTTCAGCCCTCGGGGCCCTGCCAAGCTGGCTCCCGGGGCTCCCGGGGGCTCCTGGGCTCCTGTTCCCGGAGGCCCAGCCGTTGGGATGTCCGCTGCTGACAAGGCAAACCTCGCCAAACTTTCCCCAAACTCAGCGGGCTGGGGAGGGACCCTGGCCGGAGGCGCGCATGCGCCCAGCCTGCTGCTCCGCGTTCCCAGGGTTCCCTGGAGCCGGGGTGGAGTCGGACTCGTAGTCCCTGAGGCCTGCCTAGCCCCCGCTACCCGGGCAGTCGGGGTTCGGGTCCTGTCTGTCTGCCCTGGAGCCTGGAAGTAGCTGCCCCGGCGCCAGGCTCTCCGCAGCTCTGCTGTCTTTGCGCATAGAAGTCTCCAAGAGGGGTTCCAGGAAGCGGCGAGTGGATGGGGGGCTATCGGCCCGCAGTAGGCCAGGAATCGGGACCCCAGGCGTCCTCTAAGGTTGCCCCGGGCTAATGCGTCGCCTGCCCAGGCCGGAAGCCCGGGGTCGACCCGCGGCCCTGAGCGGGGTGCTCTGGGGCGCAGGTTGTGGGCGGGCTGGTTTGCTTTTCAGCGCCCGCGCTAGCTGCGACAGTGGCTGGGGCGCAGGCTTCCAGCCGGCCCCAATTTCGGCCTCTGAAGGACCTCCCCTTGCTTTTCGGGGGATTGCCCTCCGGCTGTTCTCCGCAGCTAAAAGCCAGCAGGTTCCCTGATGCGCCCGCACCTGTTCCAAACAACCTGTTGCGCTGACATTGCTTTGGAGAGGCAGGCTTGGTGGCGGTCCCCCTGGCTTCCAGGACAGACACCAGGGTTCTCTGCTAGTAAGAAGCATCCCCTCTCTTCCGTCTGCGGCACACAGTGTGCTTCACCCCTGCCTGTGTCCCAGCAGCCCAAAGCGTCTTGGGCACCCCTCTACCTCGCTTTCTCTAGGAACTTACCATACAGCTCTTTGTACTTTGGGTGGCAAAATTAGACATAGATCAGGATTGGAGACACACCACAGATAATTAAACCCCCTCAGTTTCCCTGCTTGCCACTCTCCAGCTTCCGAAGCCTGGTAGAAAATTTTGGTTCCCCACCCCCATCCCAGCTCTGTATAAGTGCTCAGAGAGGAAGCTCTTCGCGCTTCCTTGAAGGACTGACACTTGGGGGAATTCTCACGCCTAAAGATTTTTTTTATTTCCTGAATTATTTCTGCTTTACAATTTCTCCTCAGCGATTGCACAGGCTCCCCTTGAGATTTTTCCTTGTTTAGGCCACTGAGCATCTCCCCACGATTTAGTTACCCACAGCTGGAATGCAAACTTTTGGAAATGGACTGGGGTGATAAGTGTCCCTGGGAGATGTTTTCAGTAGTGTTATTATGAAATCCAGCTTTGACATTCAATTTTTTAAAACAAAAATAGGCATGCGCTCGCTTTGAGTGAACTCCGAAGAAATTCATGTCCCGCTTAGTGATCCGAAATACCAATAGAATTTTAAAAAATGAGCCATTTCGAAATGAAGGACGCTTGGCTGCAACCCCACAAAACAAGTGCATACAATTCAATATTAGGGCTCAACATTAGCATGTGTGGCAATAGCGAACCTGTGACTCCTCAAAGCAATTATTTGGAAGTTTTTCCATACTTTTGAAAACAAACTTGACGCCTCATTTCTTTGATGACTGCTCAATAGACACCCCGAGACAGTAGCTGAGCTACCCCCTCCTCAGCGTTCCTCTGGCGCGCAGTGCTTTCATCCAGGACTTGAATTGTGTTGTCAAAGTTTAGTAGAGGAAAGAGGAGGGGCATGAGAACGACAGGGTGTCTTGAAAAGTCTTGGAAATCGGTATATTTTGCAGGTGTAGAATGCGCCTAATAACCATGGCTAGTGCGTGCTCCCCAGTGGTGCGGGTATGACAGGGACAGCTGGCTCCGTTTTCAGTGTGAAAACACCCCCTCGGTGGACCAAACAGAACGACACTGACCTGTCTGCGGGGGGAACCAGAGATGTGCCTTTGACTGAATTAGCCACAAAGGCGTCTTGCTATGACTTTTGTTCCCCACGAAAGCGAAGAAATATTGCGTTTAATATGAGAAGTACTGTTCACAGCTTTTCCGTGCCCCTTAAGAAATATTACAGTGCTGATTTAGTGGCCATCTTCTACCGAGCTGGCCGCTAGGCTGGCTGAGGGGTGGAGGGGTGGGGATGGGGCACTGGGGACTGGGCGATGGGGATGGAGCAGAGGAGGCAGAGTTGGTGAGTTAAGTTGCCTGTTTCCAAAGTTCTCTCTGTGCAGCCGCAAATTTATCAATCTTTTCATCTGACAATACTTTGAAATATATCATTGTCATCCAGAGCTGTTTGATAGATTATCTGGAGGCACACAGCCTTTTCCAAGGTCAAGTTGAAGATTCTTGTTTGCTGTTTAACTGGGTTGTTTAAAAACTTGAACAATGCGTGTCTGTTAAATGTTCACTTCTCAGGTTTTCCTACTGACTGGGTCTCTGGACATTTTAGCTTTTTAAGCTAAACTCAGCAAACAGGGCTTTGGCAGTGCAATCAACAATAGGAAAAATGAGATTTAACCTTACCCCTTGCAGATATTAAGAAGATTAAGCCATGTCTCACATCCTCTCAAAGTGTCTGTTGATTTTTCTATGCATGTTGGAGGCTGGTGATGACCACTCAAATCTCTTTCAGCCTTCTGACTTATTCCAGTGGGGAGCTGAAAATACTCTCTGCTAAAGCAGGAAGGCACAGAAATTGTGACACTTTTAAAAAAATCTTCCCCCCCCCCCCCGCAACATAACCTGTTAAGAATGTTGCACAAACAAGTCAGTTCAAAATCACGTTTGTGGACATATTTCTATTTTTAATCTCAAGAGCGGCCACACAGTTTCCTCTATATCTTCAATGATTGCTTTTTTTTTTATTCTACTAACTTTTATTTACCTTGCAATAATGTTCTGGACCAATGTGATAAATTACAGACATGCAAATTCCTTTCAATGGTGTTGTAAGTGTGTCTAGCTGGAGCTGAATAACTCCTTGCAAGTCAGTCTGTGCGCGCTCAGGACCCCAGGGAGCTGATCAAAGCACCCATTCTCTTTCATCCCCAGTATTCTCCTCCAAACTATTTCGATACAATATGTTTCCATGATGCACTTAATGCGCTAGGGACATAGAACTCATTACAACCTAGCTAGTTCTGCCGACCCCTTTGTTCCACAGCAGAAAGTCAAAGAAAGAAGGAAAAGCGCTGCCGGTTGCCAGCTTTCTGAAATGCTAAAGCATGCGTCATTTTTCACCAGGTCTCGTCTTGATATCCTCAAAAGACAAACTATGAAACCGGCCTCAGCCCTTTCTGGCATTAATTACACTGCTGTCCAGCCGATCTGTTTCTCCTATTATATGCATTTCTCAGCAGGGATTTTTTTTTGCAAGACTAATGCAGCTGCAAGTTGAACTATGAATGCATTTTTATCACTATGAAAAAAAAATAAGTGAAAAGGCTGCAAAACGTAGAGCAAAAATTTTGAAAGCGTTTTGGTGGATAACAGATTTAGGGCTCAGGAAGGGGGTTGCAAATTCCCTGAACCTGAAATTGACTTAGTGTCAGAAGTTTCCAGTATGCTCAGTTGTTCTGTGGTGATACTTCGAGTGCCATTTGAAATTCTACTTTGGTACCCAGATAAATCATGAAAGTTAAAATCTCTGTTAAAATTCTGAAATGGGAACAGTCTTACTGCACCCAATCAGGAGGCATTTCCAAGGAATTTCGGTCCCAGATAATGACACAGAGAATATAAATTTTATTTGGTTTCCTTCATTACTTGGAAGGTTGATTGGTTGGTGGAAATGGCTGGCAGCCAGTTCTGGGAAAGATTCCAGACCTGACTCCGATTAACCCTCTCTGGTGAAACTCTGCTGGAAACCAACTCACCAGCAATTGCCATTAATCTACTTACTAATTAAGCCAATT
>NW_008336953.1:2161180-2184700 GCF_000622305.1 Nannospalax galili
TGCAGTGTTCACAGATGCGCCTCACATTGTGCCTTTTGTGAGAAAATGAAGCCCAACTCTGTTCCCCACCCCCCTCTTTATGAGAGGCTAGGCTCCCAATGCAATCTGTCCTAGTCCTAGAGAAAAAGAAGTATTCTTAATATGGAAAGTCGACATAGTCATTTTGAAAAAGCTTTTCATTTGAACTTTTGGTCTATATATGACTTCTACAAGTATGAATTTGAGGTTACAAGCAAACAATTCTATAAACAAGTAAATGGCTTGGGGTCTCAGGCAAGAGTAGAATGGTAACCTTCCCACCTGCAGCTCACCTTTGACTTAGATAGTTAGTAGAAGTGCTGTTATTACACAACTACATGTTTGAACTATATACTAGCAAAGAGATATGATCATTTCTTTTCAATTACAATACCCGCCAAAAATCTTCACATTTTGTTTCTGTTTTTCAGAATTAATAATTCAGAATTAATAATTCCTGATTATTCTTATGGGAACTAGGATGCTGATACATAGTCTGGAGTACCCAGGGAGCAACTTCTGCAGAAACGATGCCGAATGTGGCGAAGACCACCCTACCTCCTGAGACCTTTGTATATCCTGGCCAGGCTTTCTAGGGTTAAGTGCGTTGGTCTCAGTGACTGTCTCAGAATATGAATTCCTAGCATTGGAATCCTTGCATCCTCAGGGCCTAGCCTTGGTCTTTGATTAGAGTAGGTATTCCTAAGGTCCAAGGGATGAATGAATAAATGGAGAAGGAGAAGGTGGGACCTAGAAGGTAAAGAAATGTGGCTCCCAGAATCCACAGCATTTGTGGTTCCCTCCGAAGTGACCCTGGTCTTGGCATGTGACCTATTTGACTGATGATTCAAGAGTAAAGGGTGAAGCCAACAGAAACTTGAACAAATCTGGCACACAGAGGCTCTCTCCTGCTCTTGACAACCCCATGTTCTGAGCAAGCCTGGATTAGCCTAGTTGATGAGAGACAAGAGTTGAATTGCCCTGTTAGTTCTGTAGACCACCACCATGAAGTTGCTGATGGCCACCTTACTACTGAATTTGAGTGAGCCCAGCAGCCATGCTGAAGACCAGCCACCTAACTGACAGCGTCTGTAGAAGGCCAGAAGCACAGTGTTGCTTGAAAGAGCAGTGAACCACAAGTCATTTGCTAGGACCAGCTGGGGAGCTCGTACAGAAGAGAGAGGAGAGTTTAGAGTAATCCTTCCTGCTCAACTGGAACGTGATTTTTAGCCTGGAAGCCATAGGGATCTATGGAAAAACTAAACAAGAAACAACACAGTATGAATGGAGGGAGCCAAGAATGAACTCCTTGGTGACCCTAGCATCAGATGGGTCCAAACAACTGAGCAGTGGAAGGATGCCTGAGTGGGTGTAGGAACAGCAGAACCTGCTGATCAAGCCATCCCGTGAAAATAGGAGCACTTTGTGAATGAAAGCTTAAGGCATCAAGTTTCAGTGACACAGTGAACATGCAACCTGGAGTCCTAATGCACAGCAGGTGCTGTGGTAACAGCACAGTGCCAACATGAAATTTACTAAGAAGTAAGCAGGTAATGTTCCCATGACTAAAGAGAAGAGGAGGAAGGGGAGGAGAAGAGAAATTAGCATATCATCTCAGCTCCTCCCCCTTCACCTCTTTTCCCTCAGTACTAAGGAGATGTCCTAATGAGACCTAGGAGCTGTGGCCTTGAAGTGGTAGTGAGAAGAGAGAAGCAGGCAGCAGAGCCAGGAGGCAAGTCAGAGGACGGGAGCAGCAGGTCCTGACTTCCACCTGGTGGGTTTCCATTCAAAGGGAAGAAGAACAGGCGACCTGGTTTGAGAAGGAGGAAAGGAGAGTCAAAAAGACGGCCTGAGCCTGTTTTCAGGAAGAGTCCACTGTGATGAGAAAGTTCTCTTTAGTAGGGGAGGACAGTTAAGGATACTGAGAGATATCAACCTAAGTACACAAAACCCTGAGTCTCAAGGGAATGAACTTGAGGTTGCTTTCAAGTACTCGCATGTGCGTGCCTGGGTGCGTGTGTGTTGCAAGTGCATCCTTTAAGACCAGGGAGCCCTTTAAAACAAGGTCTCTTTTTGGCCTGGTGTGCACTAATTAGGCTAGGCTGATTGGCCAGTGAACCCCAGGGTTCCTCTCATGTTCACGCCCCAAACTCTAGGATTACAAGTGCCGGCCACCATGCCTGACACATTCACATGGGCTCTGGGGGTCACACTCGGCTCCTCATGCTTGCCAGGCAAGCCCTTTACTCACTGAGTTGCCTCCCCAGTCACTGAAGTTCAGTTTTGTCCAACATTTATTGGTTTACTAACTACCAGGGAAGAGGCAAGCACATTCACATAGGAGCCAAGCCCACTTCATTTATGTTTCTTTTATTATTATTATTTTTATTTTATGTGTATGCATATATTGCCTATATGTAGATAAGTGCACCAGTGTTGTGCAATGCCAGCGGAGGTCAGAAGAGGCTGTTGGATCCCCTGGGACTGGAGTTACAGACAGTTATTAACTGCCACGTGGGTGCTGGGATTCGAACCTGGGTCTTCTGCAAGAACGACCAGTGTCCTTAACTGCTGAGCCATCTCTCCAGTCCATCCATTTCATTTCTTTAAAAACATATACTTTATTATTTTTACGTATGTGAGTGTATTGCCTGCATGTATGTAAGTGCACCCATGTCATACAGTGCCCACAGAGGTCAGAAGAGGACATCAGATTCCCTGGAACTCAAGTTACCAACAGTTGTCAGCTGCCATGTGGTTGCTGGGAATCGAACCAGGGTCCTCTGCAAGAGCAGCTAGTGCTCTTAACCACTGAGCTGTCTCTCCAGCCCCCCATTTCAACTCTTAATGCCAGGGAAGGTCTTGAAGCTGGGAAGCAGTAGCTTTCAAACAAACCAAGGGGAAATGCCTTCTTCATGGGTGACAGTAAATGGTGGAACTCCTTACCCTCACTTGTAAGACGAAATGGAAATATTTGATTCCTCCACTCAGTTGGGATGGAGCTGTCTAAGTCTCTAACGCATTACAGACATTGCTATATTGTCATCCTGAGTTTCCTTAATGCATCACCTTTCCTGTTGCTGGTGATAAAACATTCTGATAAAAGCAATTTAAGAGTTTGTTTTGGCTTATGTTTCCAGAGGGCTAGAGTTCATCAAAGTGGGCATGGCATGGCATAGTAGCAGGATCAGGAAGCTGATTGGTCATATTTTCTTCCATACACAGTGTGCTGATTGGTTTTTGTCCACTTGACCAAACTAGAGTCACCTGGGAAGAGGGAACCACAATTAAAGTTTCCTCATTCAGACTGGCCTACGGACATGTCTTTGGGAATTTTCTTGTTGGCTAACTGATGTAAGCGGGTCCAGCCCATTGAGGGCCACCACCGTTGGGCAGTGCCATTCCTGGGAAGGTAGACCTGGGCTATATAATAAAAGTAGCCAAGCAAGCCAGGGAAAGCAAGTCGCTAAGTGGCATTTTTGCATGGTCTCTGTTTCGGTCCCTGCTATCAGGTTTCTGTCCTTCTTGAGTTCCTCCCTTGGCTTTCCTCAGAGATGGATTGTGATCAAGAGTAAGCCAAAAAACATTTTTTTTAAATAAACCCAAGTTGTTTTTGATCAGTGTTTATCACAGCATGAGAAACCAAACTAGAACAAACAGGAAGTAGAGAGAGCAGGAAGTGGGGTGAGGTTATAAACCCTCAAAACTCTCCCCAATGCAGTACTTCCTCCAATGAGGCTCCACGTCCTAAAGGTTCAACAATTTCCTCAAACGACACCATCAATGGGGGACCAAATGTTCAAATGTATGAGTCTATGGGGGAATAGTTCTCATTCAAACCACCACATTTTGTCCTCTGGCCCCCACTGACTCATGGCTATCTTATAATGAAAACTGTGACCACAATTAAATCAAGAAGAAATTACATATTTCCAACATTCAGTGGCACGGAACGTACCCAAAAAGAAGGAATGTGGGTATAGTGTGGGAAGACCAAACCCAGAAGGGCAAACACCAAATTTATAGCTCCACATTTGCTATCTGGGGCTTCAGTTTCAGAGAGCTTAGATGGCTCAGCCCCTCCAGCTTTGCTGCCCACAGCACACATCTCTCTCTCGGGCTGATTCCACTGACTGTATGCAGCTCTCCTTGGCAGATGTCTCAGGGCTCTGGCATCTCCAACATTATGGGGTTCCTGTTGTCACCCAGGCTTCACTTTTACAGCCTCATGCAGTGGCTTCTCAGGATCTCCTCTCAGGGACTCTGATCCTGTCAACTGTTGCTGGCCTCAGTGGCTCTCTGAAACCATAGAGGAAGAATCCATGCCCCCCCCCAGCACCAACCTTGCACCTTTCTTGTCTCCAAAACTGGTACCATGTTGATGACACTGCTGAGTTTGGCTATCAGCTTGGTATAGACGCTGGCCCCTTGGACCACACTCGCACCAGTTTCTGTAAGCTGAAGCAATTGCTTTCTAGGCACCATCAACCCCTGAGGCTCTCTTTGGCAAGTGGGAGTCTTAGCTAGATGGGGGTCTTGCCTTCAGGAATCTTTCCTATCTTGCAAATGCAGAGCAGGAGGCTTCTCTATAATGGCGCTAATATCCTTAACAAACCTCTATATTTTGGTATTTTATGTGTATGAGTCTTTGGCCTGCATGTATTAAGTGCATTATGTGCATACAGTGCCCATGGAGGCCAGAAGAGGGCATTGGATCCCCTGGAACTGGAGTTACAGGATGATTGTTAGCCACCATGTGGGCACTGAGAACAGCCAGTGCTCTTAACCCCTGAGCCATTTCTCTGGCCCCTACAAGCTTCTTTTTTCAGCACATGACTTGGCTACATCAAGATTCCTAGTGCTCTTCTCCTCTCCAAATGACACAGTTTTCATCTCTTCCTGTCCCACTTGGTGCTCATTTTCACCATAGACCTGAATAAGAGTCATCAGTAATGGCCATACTACACACTCAATGCTATGCTATATTGAAATTTCCTCTACCAAAGAAATTAGTCTATTACTTTTCAGTTTAACCTCATGAAAATTCTCAAGACATGGGCAGAATACAGCCAGAATGTTTGCCAAAATATCACATGAATGGCCTCTAGTCCAGTTGCTATGAGAGTACTTGTTCCGCTACCCCCATGAGCTAGGCCTCCACTTTCCACATTAGTCTCACACTGTGGACTTGTAGGCTCTAACCAGCACAGCTCATTAAGCTCTGCTTACAGCATTTAATGGGTTTCCGAGTCCAAAGTTCCAAAGTCTTCCACATTCCTCCAAAAAACAGCACGGACAGGTTTTCCACAAGCAACCCAACTTTCCTGGTACCAATTTCTGTATTAGTTACTTTTCTGTTGTGATAATTCTGACAAAGGCAATTAAAGGAAGAAAGAGTTCATTATAGCTTATGGTTCCAGAGGGATGAAGTCCATCATGGTGGGGAAGGCAGCAGGAGCAGGAAGCTGGATAATCGCATTTTCATCCACACAGGAAGCAGAGAGAGAGAGAAAGCAGGAAGTGGGGAGGAGCTGTAAACCCCCAAAGCCTGTCCTTAGTGACATATTTCCTCCAGCAAGGCTTCACATCCTAAAGATTCCATGACTTCACCCATTCACCACCAACAGGGGACCAAGTGTTCAAAAACATGAGACCTATGGGGGACATTTACCATCCAACTCTCTGCACTTCATAGGCTGGGTGCTGAAATCAACAGAAATGTACTCGTTCATAGTTCTGTAAGCTGTAAGTCTGAAACTCAGGCATCAGAAATGGAGAAGCCATGTTCCTCTGAGGGTCTGGGTGCGTGCCTTCTTTGCTTCTTCTTGACTTCTGGTGGTAGCTGTCCATCTTTGGCACTCACTGGCTTCCTGTTATATCTTGTCATTTTCCCCTTCCTTCTCTTCTCCCATCTTTCTCCCTTTCTCTCCTCTCTCTCCGATTTCCCCCTCTCTTTTCTCTCCTCCCATCTCTCTTGGTGTGCTTTCCTTCTATAATGACACCAGATGCATTGATTTAGTATAACCAGAGTTTTTAGGGCAAAAGCCTGGGCTCTGGAAGACACAACAAGGTAGATCCCACCACCTGTGTCCAACACACAGATTAAAGAGACAAGTAATCAATTGCGGGAAGCAGAGGAAGGAGATGTATAATTGAGGCTACACTGGAAAGAACAGATAAAGGGGCCCAGTGATTCCCAAGTTCATTTCAGGGCGCTCATGTGAGCTTTAGGTTTAAATAGAGGAAGAATTGTGCCGAGGAACAAGAAGAGTGGTAATTAAGTAGTCTTGGTTAAGGTGTGATCACCTTGAACACGGTCTCAGTTTTGGTGCCTCAAGGTGGTCAAAGTAGTCTTGATTGCTTGGGAAGACAAGGTGGCTCTCAGATGATTACTTCTGCTCCAACATTCAGCCTCGCCCTCATGAATAACTGCCCTCATTAGAGCTGGGGGATATTCTGTCCTGTGAAGTGTTGCTGTTCCTGGAATCCAAGGCTACTCAAGAGGAAAAGTTAAGGACAGTCATTTAACTCTGTGCCTTCAGCCAAAGTAAAGGACAGACACAAAACAGGCAGATACAGCAGGCATTCATCTTGCTTTTAGTTACCTGTGGGATCATATAAGGAATCAATGGCTTTCAGAAAAGCAGAAAACTGGCTGGAGAGATGGCTCAGCAGTTAAGAGCACTGGCTGCTCTTGCAGAGCACCTGGGTTTGAATCCCAGCACCCACACGGCAGCTAACAATCATCCATAACTCCAGTTCAAGGGGATCTAACACCACCCTCTGGCCTCCGAGGGCACTGCATGACACGGGTGTACCTACTGACATGCAGGCAATACACTCATACACATAAAATAAAAATAATAAAGAAAATATTTTTTTAAAAAGAGAAGCAGAAAATTTCCTGTTTCATTGCTGCCCCCTAATAGTGTCATCTTAATTTGATTATACCTGCAAAGATCCTAATACACCTAAGGAGATAAAATTCATAAGAAATGAGGTTTAGGATTTCCAATGGTTTATTGTTGTTATTGTTTGCTGGAGGGGCAGGACTGGGTATACGTCAACCCATAACATATGCTTTTCCTAAAAGGGGACTATGTCACAAGCAGAGTAGGCACAGGGTTAAGATGCAACAGATTTAAAGTGTGTGTGTGTGTGTGTGTGTGTGTGTGTGTGTGTGTGGTGCTGGGGAATGAACCCAAGACCTTACACATACAAGGCAAGAGATCTTCTTCTGAGCTATACCCCCAAATTTAAAGTGTTCTTCTTACAAGAAGTATGACAGACACTTACGGCATAATTTTGATGTAGAATACAATAATGCCTGTGACTGCTGATTTTAAAATAGACTGTATGCGTAAAGTTATATCAAATGAAGTTTCTTTGGTCTAGAATATGAAGAAAACTGGTTTAAAAATACAGAAGTTTTTGAGGAGGAGCACATTGCTGTAGTGAATTCATGACATGATAGTAAAATTTAAAAAGGAAACCAAAAAGACATACGGCATAAAATAAGGTGAACACATTTTGGTAGTAAAGAAATGTAAAATCATAAAGCAATCTGCTATGGACAGAATCTTGTCTCCTCAAGAGGTGCTGAAGTCCTAACCCCTGGTGTTACCTTTCTCTTCCTATAACAAAACACCAGAGAAAGTCAATGTTTAAGGCTGATTTTGGTACGTGGTTTCGGGAGTTTCCCTGCATGATCCCTTGGCCCCACTGCTTTGTTGCTAAAGGCAACATGGTATCATAACAGGGAGCATGAGGAGCAAAGATGATCATATTCTGGCCAGAAGTCAGTACAAAAATGCAGGAGGCCAAGGTCCCGCCCACCATGCCTTCTAAGGGCATGTCTCCAACGGCCTAAAACCTCCCACTATGTCCAGCCCCACAGCTTAAGGCTTAATCATTTCTAAAAGCACAATAGGCTGAAGGACAAACCTTTTCATATAGTCCTTGGAGGACTTTCTGGACCTAAACTATGTTACTTCAGTGGCTGTATATGGCTTTATTTGGAAATAGGATCACTAAAGATAATCAAGTTGAGTTTATTACAGAGAGAGAAGGGAAGAGATACAAAGAATCAAAGGGAAGAAAAGAGGGAGAGGGAAAGATGTGTATACCTACACACCAAATTTCCAAAATATACAGGATTAGAATGCTAAAAATACAGCAGTAAGTTAGAACATAAATCCACTCCAGATAAATTTAAGGTAATGAAATAGTCTTGATGACTTTGAAATTTGAATTTAGTATGCTCAGTGAGATAATTGATAATGCCCATTAAAAAAAGAAAAATAAAACTTATGTTCCCAAATATGTCAAAACAAAAATAGGAACAAACAGGTTTTTAAAATAAAAGAATCAATTAAGTCGGCTGGAGAAATGGCTCAGCAGTCAAGAGCACTGGTTGCTCTTGGTTCTCAGCACCCACATGGCAGCTAACAGCCCTTTGGGGATCTGACACTCCTTTCTGACCTCTTTGGGCATTGCACTACATGGGTGTACTTTCATGCATGCAGGCAATACACTCATATACATAAAATAATAAAAATTGGTTAAAAAGGATCAATACAAATAAAAACCTTGAAAATAAAGTTAGTAAAATGAAGCACTGAAGAAAGAACTAGAAAACTGGGAGGCAAGGCTGAGGGGAAGGCTCAGGGTTAGGGTTCTTGTTGCTCTTCTAGAGGACCTGAGTTTGGTTCCCAGCACCCACACCAGGGCAGCTAACAACCACCCATAACTTTGGTTCCAGGGATTCAGTGCCCTCTTCTGGCTGCCTCAGAAACACACACATGGCACACATACACAGATATGTACAATACATACAAAAAGTAATTAAAAATAAAAAAGAAACTGGAAGGTAATATTGAAGTTCACCCGTATCCATAATAGAAAATCATAAAAATTCAGAAATGTAGACTAAGGCATGCTATATAAGCAATATTTGAAAAGCTAACAGCTGAGAAATTTCTAGAAGTAAACAAATATACAAACCTGCTCATCCAACTGTGTTCTCCATATTGACAGCAATAGATTTGTTATTGAACATACTGTAGTGGTACTAAACATGATCAAAAATAAAGAGCAAAACTTAAATGCCACTATAAAGAAAACATACAAACTATTGACAAATTGTCACCAAGCTTCTTATAACCCAACACAGTGGCTCCAAGGTAATGATACAATGAAAAGGTGTGGAGGAAAAAAAACAAGTAAGACGGTTAACAATGACCACCAACTGGACAGGATCTGGAGTCAGCTAGGAGATAGGCCTCTGAGCACATTTATGAGGGATTATTGAGATTAAGTTAGCCTCAGGGCATGCCTGTGAAGGCTTATCTAGAGTGGATTGAGATGGGAAAACCCACCTTAACTGTGGTGGTACGACAACACAGGCTGGGGTCCAAGTCAACTGGGGCTACAGTGAGATCTTGTCTCAAAAAAAAAGAAAACCCACCAGGAAACCCATACATATACTAAAATATATACACACACACACGCACATACACACTGAAAGAAATTAATTTGTAGCTTTCAAATCAGCAGAATGAGAAAAGGAATACAGAAAATGTTATCAATCTAAAGGAAATCATGAAAAACACACTCACACTAGGAAGTAGCACAAAATATCAGAAAATTTAAAGATGTGTAAGAAATAAGTACATGTATATAAAAATCACAATTATAAGCAGAATATTCACTTATTAAAAAGTAGTTATGGGGCCTGGGGAGCTATCTCAGCCAGTAAAGTCTTGCCTTCTAAGCAGAAGGACCTGAGTCTGAGTCCCACGATCCATGTACAAAGGTGGGTGTGACTTACACTCTTGTAATCCCAGTACTGGGGAGGTGGAATGAAATGAATCCCAGGGGTTCCTTGGTCAACCAGCCCGGCTTACTTGGTGAGCTCCAAGCTAGTTAGAGATCCTGTCTCAAAATAAGGTGGATAGTGCCCAAAGAGCAACCCCTAAGGCCCTCTACATGCATGTGCACATGCACACACAGGAACACATGTATGCATGCACCTGCACATGAACATGCATACAATCACATGCCAAAAGTAGTTATTATTAGAAATAATGAAAGATCAAAATTTAAGTGGTTTAAAATAGTAAATATACTCCACAGTAAGTTCTCGGTCAGCCCCTGGGGTTACAGGGAGACCCTGTCTCAAAAAGACAAAGAAAAAGAAATTAAAATAGAAAATGTAATACAAAGAATCAAAAAAAAATGGAAAAAATCACAATTCAAATATCTTTTTTGTATGTGTGTATGGTGTACGCACACGGTGCATGTGTGTGGTGCATGTACACATGGATGTGGGTGCAGGCGGAGACAAGAGGAGGATGGCTGATGCTGTTATTTATTCTCGCCACCTTATTCCCCTGAAACCGGGTCTCACTGAACCTGGATCTAGGCCAGTGGATAGCAAGCCCCAGCAGTCCTCCTGTCTGGTCGTGTCCCCCCCCCCCGCCCCCAGCACTGCAGTTTCAGGGGCATGTGACCATGCTGGCTTTCTTCATGAGTTCTGGGGATGCAAACTCAGACCCTCACGCTTGTGTGGCAAGCATTCTTACCCTCTGAACCATCGCCTAGCTCTTGCAATACCAATATTAATAATAAGAACACTATTATAATGCTATTTACACAAGGCAGTAGATTTTAAGACATCCAAGAATTATAAGGGTTAGGGAGAGATACAGCTCCTGCTGTGGCTGTCTTGACAGCAATGTGCAAGCACACCATGCTGAAGGAGGCCGAGTCTGAGCTGCATGCCTTAAACAAGGTCAAGAAGTGCTGCAACCTCTTTGAGGGGGATGAACAGAAAAAGAACAACCCTGCCTCCAGGAAGTGGGGCCCTGTGTGAGGGGAAGCTGGAGCTGAGGGAATGCCTCTGGGGTCAGGCTGTGAGGAATCTTGGCACTGCCACTGCAGCCAAACAGTGGATTCCTCAGGAGAAACCCACAGAGCAACAGCTGCCACCTTTGCTGCCTCTCATGAATGTCCTGGGGTCTAAAAACACGAAGGACATGTCACAGAGCAGACTGACTTCGCAGCTGCTTGTAAGCAGTTCTGGCTGATGGAGAATTCTAGACAAGTAGTGACCATCATTAAACAGCTACCAGCATTTGTCAGGAACCTCCAGAAGCCAGCAGCACACTGGTTTAAGGCCAAGGAGCAGAAGGCACCCTGTGTGCTGGAGAACCAGTGAACAGGAAGTCAAGGCCGCACAGCCTCTCAGGAAATGGAAAGGCCCATAGCTCCCCTACCAAGTGCCAGCCCTTAGCTAACCTGTAAACAGAGGACAGAGAGTTCACAAGCACCTGGACCATCATCGTGGTCAAAGAAGGTGACCACGGGACTTGGGGTCAGTTTTTGAGATAGATCAGTATCTCTTGACCGCAAAGGAGCTTGACTCCAGTTTGGATGAGCTGCTGGGGAGAGCCCAGGATATGCCCATCCTGGAGATGCTGCGAATTGACACTGGTGGTAGATATCAGCAACAGTGGGGCCTGGGGTCCTCCAGAAAAACTCTAGTTGATTTCTCTCCGCTTTGATGTGCACAAATGGAACAACCCCTCCAAGATCCAAGAAGGGTCTTCAAGTCATTCAACTACCACAGTTCCTAGTCCTCCTCCTCCACACTGGGAGACACTGCCCGTTGACAACCAGTCTCTGCTCCTGGTGCAGAATTCCATTTAACCAGTGACAGCTGAGCAAGTGGTACAGGCCATGCCCCAAACCAGCAAGGAAGAGGCAGGTGAGCAGAGATGGAAGCAGGGCCCCAGCTTGGAGAAGAATATGTTTGTGCTGCCTCAGGGTGTCCTTTCCCATTCAAAAGAAATGGTATGTACTATCTAGATTCTGCCCACAGAGGACAGTGCACCCACACAAAGGGGTCTTCCCAGCCACTGCTAGCTTTGTAGCTCAGTGGCTGACCAACAGGGAGACCAGACCCGAGGCGGCTATTTCAGCAAGAGGTGAAAGGAATGAGCTGAGAAGTGTGGTCTGGCCACTCAAGAATCCAACATGACTGTCAGACTGGCCAGGCAGTGTTCAAGAAAGCACTGGACTTTTTCCAAAGCGGAAGCAGAGACCCTAGTAGGTCAGAATCGGAGGGGAAGCTAAGGCCTGCAGAGCACACAGAACCCAGGGCAGGGGGTCTCACCTCAACTCTGAGAAGTTCTTGTTGCAAAACCACTCCAGGACCTCCAGGGCACATGGATTAATGAGGAAAGAGCACTTGGGCCTTGCACTATGCCAGGTAGGAAGAAGATGATGCAGAAACTTCCTGAAACTCAGGGAATTTCTTTGGCACTTGGGATTCTAGGAAACTATTAAATTATTAAATCAAAGTATTTAAAAAACTTTTTTAGTACTAAGGTTTGAAGCTAGGTGTCAGCTCATGTTAGGAAGGGAGTCTACCACTGAGCTGCATTCCCAGCCCACTATTTACTCCTATTTGTTTGTTTGTTTGTTTGTTTATTTATTTATTTTGCAATGTTGGGAATTGAACCTAAGGCCTCACACATGCTAGACAAGTGCTCTATCACTGAGCTATTTCTTGGTCCTTACTTTTTATTTTGATACAGAGTCTCACTAAGGCTCTGTCTATAGCCCAGGAAGACCTTGAACTTGCATTTCTCCTGCCCCAGGGTCCAGAATAGCTGGATTACAGGTCTAAGCCACCAGGCCTGGCTTAAGTCAAAACACTTTTGTGGACTATTTATTAAAGGACATACAAACTCAGCAATCCTTATGTAGACCAGAAACAGTAATAAGCAATGATGTAAACTAAAACAAAAAGGAAGTACAACCATCAAACTCTGAGAGCCAGGGAAGGAAAAAGGCCAAAGACATTACAAGCAATTCAACACGGTTGCTGCAGGTATACCCAAGACCAGCCTTGCTCAGTGCTGATGGGAGCAATGGTTTGGAGGCCATTTGGAGCCGTCAGGCCAGGCTGGCGCAGTCTGCATGGCCTTGGGGATTTCTCCACTTTGCATCCCTTGGTTGCAACATCAGAAGCATGGAGTGGACTCCATGCTAGTATTTCTCTTCACAGATGCCCCACACAGCAGGTATGATTACATTTTTCACAAGTAGTTATTTTTAATTGGGAACAATTAATGATTGCAATAAATAAAACCCATGTTTTTGTAAAGGTAAACAAACAAAAAATTCAACTAATGCACTCAGGAAGGGAGTTCTCTAAGCACCAGGCTAGACTTGGTAAGAGCTGAGTTTAGTGGCATTCATTCATTCAAATGAAACACATAGTCCTACAAATACCATTAGACTGAATTAATGAAAGGCAGTCCATCAAATTAATAAAGTACATTTTTAATATGTACTTGTGTTGACGTTTTTCTACTAAAGTTTTAAAGATTTACATTATGTTTTCAAAGCATGGCTACATTTCCTTTTCATTTGTCTTGGGGAGAAGTGCTGAGACTTTAACTGAGGACCTAGGCCATGCTAGGCAAGCCCTCCACCACTGAGCTGCAGGCCCATCCCCGTTTGTCAGATTTTTCAATCCCTTCTCTGACCTGTGGTAAAAGCTTCAGAGAAGCTCTTAATTTTATCATAGCTTCTTTAGTACGATTGGTTCCCCGGGCGCTTTTCTATTCAAGAATTCACAGCATTTGCAAGTCTGAACTAAGAGACAGACCATGGATCTTCCAAGCTTCTGAGCATCATCTAATCTTCCACAGTCTATGACTCAAACAGAAAGATCTCTCAGAGTCAGTGTCTAAAACACAAGGATAGGGGCTGGAGAGATGGCTCAGTGGTTAAGAACACTCACTGTTCTTGCAGAGGACCTAGGTTCAATTCCCAGCACCCACATGGCAGCTACGAACCATCCTTAACTCCAGTTCCAGGGGAATCTGAAGTCCTCTTCTGACCTCCGCGGCATTGCATGACACGGGTGCACTCACATACACGCAGGCAATACACTCATACACATAAAATAAAAATGATAAATTTTTTTAAGTGAATAAAAAAAAAAACCCACAAGGACAATCCCCGAGGAAAGAAAATCAGCTCAAATCTCCACGACAAAAAGGACGTATGTGCCTTAGTAATGGGGGTATTCTGATGACAGATAACAAGAAGGCAGGAAATAGTACAGAGAGTGGGCAATGTCACCTTCGACATCTAGAGCCTTGGTACATTAGATTTAGAAAATCAGGTTAGCCCTGGAGCTTAACCATAATTCACTAGGTAATTTCGTCAAGATAACATATGTTGTTTGAGACATGGTCTTGCTATGTAGCCTTGCCTGTCTTGGAACTCACTGTGGGGTGACCTCAAACTCATGGTGATTCTCCTGCCTCTGCTTCCCAAGAGCTGAGATTATAGGATTATACACCAATAATCATCTCAAGTGTGAATTTAAATATCTTTGAAAGAACAATAAATATAATTGTCTAGAAACAATACATAAATGAACACTAATCTGTTGAATTTTCATTTTACTTAGACCTAAAATTGTTTTAACTTCTATATAAAATCCCAATTTCTTGTGTGATTTTTTTATTTCTTTGAGACAGGATTTTACTATGCAGCCCTGGCTGTCCTGGAACTTGCTATATAGATCAGGCAGGCCTAGGACTCAGGAGATCTACCTGCCTCTGCCTCTCTCTCCCTCCTGAGTGCTGGGATTAAAGGTGTGTGCCATCACACCCAGCTCTTGTATGACTTTTAAAAATTGTTTCTGTATTTAAAAAAGCATATAGGCAACTAAACTACATGTTTAATTAACATTTAGTTTCATAAAGTCATGGAAAACACACTTTGTGAAGAAAATGCTTTTTATGCCCAAAGTTTCAAAGGGTGAAAGAAAGATTCCTAAATTTATCAAATATATTGCTAGAATTCTACTATTCTTAAGAGCCTTTCAAATTACCTATTGTGTGTGTCTTCCCTAGAAATCCCAGAAAATCAGCCATACAATGCAGTCTAGGCTTCAGTCTGGGTTTCTCCTGCAGATACTGATGTTTGAACCTTCGCTTCCTGACAAGGTGCTTAAACACCCACTGTTACTTTGAGGTTTTATCTATGGGATTCGTGTCTTTTGGGCTCATTAAGAACATTTCCAAAGATTACAATGTCAATAATACGTAATTACTGGACTGTGAGAAAGGTCTTCTTGAGTACATAAGATCTGAGGCACACAATGGGCGGCTCACATCCCCAATTTTATCACAGGTAAGTAGCAAACAAATTAATAATCTTACTTGTGTTCAGTTGGGATAATTACTACCATGTAAAAAACTGCTTTGAAATTTTGTAGATAGTATTGTGCCTCATTTTTTTATTCCCTCCTAGTAGCCAGAATTTATCTCCTAAAACTGCTATTGCATCAATGAATCTGTGGCTCTCTTTAGAACTTTCAGGACGTCATAACAGAAAACCATTTGCAGACTGTTAAGGCAGGATGTCCCTGGAAAAACACTGTTTTGATTATATTTTATTACTTTAATTTACTTTTCCAAAATATTGGATGTTTTGATACTAATTCTGGGTTTCAGTTTTACCCAGGCCTGGTAGAAAAACTAGTTGTTAAAGAAACAGAGGTTCAAGGTTCTACTGCTTGGAGCCTTGTTGATTTCATGTGCAGGATAAAATATAGGGAGCTGGTGAAATGGCTCAGCTGTTAAAAGTCCTGGCTGCACTTATAGAGGACCAGGGTTCGGTTCCTAGGACCCACATGGTGGCTAACAACCATCCTTAGCTCTAGTGCAAGGAAATCTGACATCTTCTTCTGGCACACATGGGTATTGAATTACATGGGTGCCCTTATACACATGCAGGCAAAACACTCATACATATAAAATAAATTAATTAATTAAAATTTAAAATATAGATCTACCAGATTTTAGTTTGGAGTTATATTAGAAACAGCTCAGGAGGAAATGTAGACAGAGGGATTAGCTATGTATGGCTTCATATATTATCTTATTTAATCCTCTTAACAAGTGTACCAGGTGGAGTTGCCATCTTTACCTTACACAGCAGAGGAAAGTGAGATAAAGTCACCCAGTGAGTCAGGAGTGAACTGAGATGAGAGCTGTCAGCTCCAAAGCCTTCGCTCTTTCTGATGCACCACAAAATTTCCCATGTGTTATTGAAACAAGATCACACCTGGTTCTGTCTGAATCTTGGGGTCAGCCAACACAGTCCAGGGTGCTGGCATGGACTCTCAGGTCACTCAACTGAGTCTCCCAGCTCCACTGTTGGTCTCATGGAAGCAGTTTACTAACCCTTGATGTAATTATGTGTGCCATCTGTTAAGGGGGAGAAATTGATGGTGTCATTTGTAAACTGGGAGAATCCTACCTCATAGGGTTTTAGAATTAGAGTTAAAACTTGAAAGGCACATAGAATATTGCCTCTATGCACTGCATATTAGTTCTATATACTTTAAAAATATTTTATTATTTTTATTTTATTTTATGTATATGAGTATTTTACCTGCATGTATGTAAGTGCACCCATGTTGTGCAATGCCCACATACGCCAGAAGAGGGTATCAGATCCCCTAGAACTGAAGTTACAGATGGTTGTTAGCCACCATTTGGGTGCTGGGATCTGAATGGGGATCCTCTGCAAGAGCAGCCAGTGCTCTTAACCACTAAGTCATTCTTCAGCCCCTAGTTATACATACTTTCAAAAAGTATTCTGTGGTATGAAAGTACAGCCTAAGAACTTAAATCTTTGACATAGCATATAACCCTGTAACAGGAAAATGTTCAGTTGGGGTATTTTAAATATTAACATTTATTTGAATATTTTAAACAACAAAACAAAACAGTGACTTTAAAGAGTTCAATTTAGGGGACTGGGACTTGACTCCATGTGTAAGAGTTCTTGTTCTGAAAACATAAAGATATGAGTTTGAATCACAAGCACCACATAATAAACTGGACATGGCTGCATGTGCCTGTAACCCCAGCACTGGGATGGGAGCAGGTGAATCCCTAGAGCTTTCTGGTCAGCCAGCTGAGCTGAAAAGACAGGCTACCAGTTCAGTGAGAGATCCTGGGTAATCAGCCAGCAAATGGTAGTGGAAGTCACCTGATGTCCTGCTCTAGCCTCTGCATGAACATACATGGGCAAACATATCCACACTCATATACATGCGACTCATACACACACACACACACACACACACACACACACACACACACAGAGTTCAATTTACTGTCCATTACCAGATACATTACAGTGAATACCTCTCCTCATGTTATAGAAGTAATGAATGGTTTGTTCGTAGCTCAGACACATATTACCGGCATAGTTAACACCTCATTAGTATTTATTTGTGAATTAATGCTTGAAAATACTAATATTAAATTATTTCCTAGGAGCTGTATCAGTTATTTCCTTCACCTTCCTTGGGAGTTCAGAATGACCTGTTCAGTGATGACAGTGTGGTCCACTGACCGTGTATCATGACTATTAGAGATTGCTTTCACATGGGAAGATTCATTTGCTCTCCAAACTGGTAGGTTAGTTATCCAACTTTCTTCCTTGCATTCATTTATTTGCTTTTGTGAAATGAAAGATTTTTAACTGGCAGTTCAGTTAACAGGGTTATCTTCCAACACTGTCTTTCAAGGGAGAAAGAATGTGCTACGTGAAGGTTTCATCAGATATTTCTTTTTTTACTGCTTTTTTTTCTTTTTGTCCAGAGGCATTTGGGTGTGAACATTTTTCACACATCTCTTCTACAATGCAGATGAACGTCCACGATAATGAGCTTTGTGGTACTCGAAAAACCACAGTCATATAAAGCATTCATAATCTTATTTGTAAAGGAAAAAAGCAAAATTATGAATCTTTGGAGAATTTTCTGTAAACTGAGTACAGGTAATTCTATATTTTGCAGTTTTAAGGATGAGAAAATGGGTATTGTTTGTTTAATTCAGGGCTGCTTTACCACATATACACATGCATACCTATCAAAGTCATCTGTGCTGTTAATACTTAAAATGGACCTTTGAAAAATAATTTTCTTTCCTGCAGAAAGTCAATTAAAAGTGTTTATTATTGTTATTATTATTATTAGTAGTAGTAGTAGCAGTCGTCTCCGTGTGCTATTGTGGCTAAAACCTAGCACTATGTGAATGCAAGGCAAGGGGTCTACTATGGAGCAAAGTCCTCAACTGAGTTGGTATGGGGATGTAATGCTGTGGTTATCGATCAAAATTCAAATTTCAGGTCAACAACAGATTAAGTTACAAGAGCATTGAGATATTTTGGAAAAAACTTACCGTATGTGTGGGGACTTCCAATTCAACAGATCTAATTCATTATTTCCAATGCTGATATCTTTGAAAGCTGCTGTTGCTAAGCCAGTAGGTGTATACTATGGAGTCCAATCTCAGCATGGCTATAATCTGTTATCAGTCCAAGGAGGCACTCAGCACTGTGATTGCTGAATGATTCCTTTGTCCCTAGGAAGACATTGACTGACCCCTCATCAGTGCATATAAACACAAGAAAAGCTTCCTCATTGCACAGGGGTCCAGGAGAAGAGAGACTCCTCAGACCTCTGCTGTGGTTTTCAAAACGTAGAGGATTTTATAAGTAGGGGTCCAGGATCTAAATTCTTATCATACACTTCTCCTTTGCATAAAGTCTCATTTACCAGTCTACTTTTAAGCATTTCCAGACATGAAAACCAAAATCACTCACTCTTAGTCATGATCAGTAATTATAATTCAAAGTAACAGTGCTATATTTTGTTAATTCAATTTGTTTACTACATTTAAATAAGCTTTAAATAATGAATTTCTTTCTTTTTCTCCTGCCCCCAGTCCTGGGGGTTGGAGCCCAGATCTCAAACACAGTAAGTAAGCATTCTTCCCTGAAGTCCATCCCCAGCCCATGGATCTCATATCTCTTCCCTTCCCCTGATCACTCTCAGTAGGTTTCTCTTATTTTGGTTTCCAAATTTAGAGATACGACCTATAGATACTTGTAAACAAAATAACTCACAGTGTAAAACAATCCAATCTGAAGCCCTTCAAGGATCAATTCAAGAGAAATTTGTGACTGACAGTTTTCTTTTTCTAGTAATTATTGAATTGGAAAAACAGAAATTTAATAAGAACCTCAGGGTATTTTTTGGCAATTTAGCAAAAAGAAACAAAATTTTAACTGAGATAATTTCTGAATTTGAAGTATGACTAAATTCATCTGCAATTAGCAGCAGTCAGTATACAGAAATGCATGAATGTTATACCTGGCATTCAAGTCTTGAATTCACCCACAATACCAAATACCTTAAGGAAAACAAGAAAAGCAAGGTGGAAACAGGATTTCTGTGAGGACTGAGGCCAGCCTGGACTACAAATTGAGGATGTTAAAAAGAAAGAATGGAAGAAAGGAAAGAGAGAGCGAGAGTTAATACATCTACATACTCCTCTGTGTGAACCTTCTTCTTCAATAATCGAGTCTTACCTTTCTTCCCTATTTTTTCTTTGGTGCTGGGCATGGATCCCAAGCTAGTGCTATGGCAAGACCCCATGCCCATCTCCTAGATTCTTACCTTTTGAGGGAGATGCAAAGGGTGACTGATCACTGGCAATTTCCACAAACTTGTGCTCCACCTGCATGATAAGCACAACGCTTTGTTATGAGTTCCACTAACATTAACTGATCAAATATTTGATGGGGAAAAACAATTGACCTACCAAAGGTGAGTGGAAAACACTTGTAGAAGAGGAGGTCTCCGTAGCATGCACATACAAGGGCTTTACTTTCTGAAAGACAAAAAGGGTTGGTATTTGTGGTCAAGGGGAAATCATAGTCAAAACAAATGGATATTACTGCTCTTCAATTCATCAGCTGTGATGTGAGAGTTGATGCTTCTAACTTATTTGCTCAAATATAGGTATGGAAATCCCCTTTTTCAAACCAGTAGTGAAAAGCTTGGCACAGAGGTGCACACCTATAGTCACAGCTAGTCAGGAAGCTAAGGCAGGAGGACTGGTTAGGCCCAGGTGTTTGAGACCAACCCGAGTAACACAGCAATGCTCCAACTCAAATCAACAACATTAGCACCACCACCACCAATAAACAGTAGCAAAGGCCCACTGCTGTCCTGGAGCTATTTTGAGAGAAAATCAAAGAAACAGTTTCCTCAGTGTCTCTTCTGTCTCAACTTTCTTTTGGTTTTCCCTTCCTTCAATTTGGTATTTTCTAGAAGTTGGCTCTCCACATATACAGGCTCTGCCTTGGCAGATGCAAGCAACAGTAGACAAAAAATACTAAAAATCTCGAAATTGTTTTTGGAATGAACATGTATGAACATTTTCTCCTTATCATTGTTCCCTAAACAATACAAGACAGCAACCATTTACAACACTAATTATGTAAATCATATAATATGTAACACATTGTATTTGATGTCATAAGCAATCTAAAGATGACTTAAATTCTACTGAGGATTGTAAAAACTAACACGCAAGTACTATGCCACTATATACAGCGTGAGCATCAAGGATTCTGGTGTGTGTGTGGTTCATTCCCTTCAGATATGAGATGGAACTATGCTGCCCCGGGTCAGGAACTACAAGGTCACTCCCAGTCCCAAATAGCTGCTGGAAGCTGCAGCAACGGGATCTCGATTTCTAAAAGCAGAGGAAACAGAAGCAAGAGTTCCTAGGAGTTCTGAAGGAACAGCATGCTGGGAGCCTGCTACCGTGCAAGGAAGTTACAAGAACCAGGGGCAGGTCAAACAGTCCAAGACGCACTATGCGTGCTCGTCAGAAATGATCTGGGGTCTGTGTGTGCTGCCTGAAATGGATGTGGGTTTTTCCTTATTTATTTCCTATTCCTCTCATGTTAGGTTGGACATACATGCACATATATGTATTTTCATGCATTTTTTCTATCCACACAGCCTCCTAATCTCACTCCCCTTCCCAAAGAAACTTTAAATTTTTGACACGTATATTTTATATGAATCTGACCTTACAAAATGTGAAATTTTATGCCCGTATTTTAACTAATATTTTGTACTATGTTGGCATTTTGCAGATTCTAATTCCTTGCCTTCTGATTTTAATATCCTTAAAACCGGGAAGCATCTCGGGGCTGGAGAGATGGCTCAGAGGTTAGGAACAATGGCTGCTCTTGTAGAGAGCCTAGGTTTGGTTCCCAGCACCTACATGGCAGCTAACAATCATCAGGAACTCCAGTTCCAGGCGATCCAATGCCCTTTTCTGACCTCTGCAGGCACTACACGACACGGGTGCATTTATACATACATGCAGGCAATACACTCATACACATAAAATAATAATTTTTTAAAATTGAGAAGCATCATCTGGTAGTTCGCTGGTCACAATGTAATTAGCAGTGTCTTTTCTCTCTTGGTAGCTTACGAAATAGTAAGCTAGTGATGAGCACTAAGTACAATGCACACTAAGTACAATGTTTTTAAAGGTTTGTCAGTCTTACTGCTTCGGACTGTTGCTTAGTATCTCTCTTAGTTACTTTTCTGCAGCTGTGATAAAATACCGTGACAAAAGCAACTTAAGGAAGAAAGGGTTTATTTTGGCTCTAGTTCAAGGAGCAGTCCTTTATGGCAGGAAGTCAAGGCAGGAGCTCCAAGCAGCTGGTCACATTACCTCCTCAGTCAGAAGAAAACACTGAATCTTGTACTCTGCTAACTCACTCCATTGCTTCAAGTTTCCCACTCTGTTTTCCCCACTTGCATCCCATGGTTCCCAAGGTTGTCCCTTTAGAGTGGGATTATCTTTCTTCTCTTCCTAGAAGGGTCCTAACTCTGTAAAAACAATATGCAAATCCTATTACCCAACTGATCATATTTATTCTTTTTCTCTCTTCACTCCTCTCCAGCACACTGGAAGCCTTGCCTGCCTCCATTTAAAAGCCTTTCAGAGCTCCTTTCCTGGCTAGAAAACTGTTCACACATCCTGTTCTCATTGTTCCACCCCTCACTTGGTTCCTGTCTTACAAGAAAAAGTTAAAGGAAGCTGATGCTTCTTGAAATGTAAGTTCTGAATTTCATTGTTCCAGGAGGTGAGTGTTGAAGTAACCTCTTCCAACGGGGCGCAAAGATGGTAAGCACCAGGGGTGGTGGATGTCTACAAAGAAAGAGAGTCTCCCTGGCTTCTGGACACTTGCTCTTACATATGTACAGCATGGGTGACCACATACACAAGATCCATGCAGACTCAAATCAGACAAAAACCCAGCATAGAACCGGAGAAATGGGCAAGAACTCTCGACCTTAGCTGAGGAACTATTGGCAGCTCATTGCTTCTAGGTGAGAGTGATGCCAGATAGGCTGACCAGGCTCCAGTGGATGAACTCGCACTCACTGAGGGACATTTGGGGACACAAACTTGACTCAATAGACCTTATTTCAGACCTATATGATAGAATGTATGAAATCTGGCTGGGGTAAATATGGAGGGTATAGATAATGGAGGGGGCTTAAATATGATTAAGCGTATTATATGAAATGCATAAAAATTCTACAAATATATGTATTGAAAAAAGATAACCTCTTGTGACAGGTCTGAAAAAAGGTGTCAGAGTAGATGTAGTGACATGGTGAGCAGTACAGAGATATGTTGTACAGCAACTTCTTCCAAGATAAAACCTTACATCTTAGAAGGAAGTTGGGTAAACAACAGGATGTTTTGAGAGGAGGAGAAACACTCCATCCTTCCACGAAGCTCTGTAAGTTCAGGAAGTAAACAAGTCATGAGCTTCAGGAAGTCCCTAAAATTGACTAGGGTCACTAGGCCTCTCCTTCCTCAAGACTCCTGAGAGATTCTAGAACAAACCAGCTGCCTGGAAGAGCTATATGGAAAGGACACTCGCCAACCTGCTGAGCTGCCTGCAGGTTGTGTAGTGCTCTCCAGGTTTCCTGCTTATGTGAGTTGTCTCCCAGGTTAGGTGGGCTTTGCTGATGCAGATGTCTTTGAGTCATTTCTGTTCCTGGAATTAACCTATCACCAATATTCTTGTGGGCGATCCAAATAAAACTATTGGTTCACCAAGTTTGATGGTGGTGGTAGCCTCACTTTGGTCAGTCTTTGGTTCCCTATCTGGGGTGAGTGTCTCCCCAGGAATAATGTCACACAACAGGATACCAGGACAGCCCTGGATTCCCACAGATCTTATTCTAGAAAGGTTTAGAAAAAGAGTAAACAAAATGGAAAATATGTGTTAAAAAAAAAACCTTTATAAATCAGATAAAGTAATGTTAGAGTAGCAAGAAATTCCTAAAATTAACTGGTCAAAAAATAAAATCTCTAGTCTAGACGATACAAGAGAGAAACAATGCCTAGCTAGTCACGAAAACCAGAGGGAACCATATCATTCCTACAATCTACTGACAAATTATACATAAAAGATCAAGAAAAATATCTCTAGATAAGGTTTATTTGAGACCAACTGGTCATTACCCAAGATTTATCTGCAAGACACACAGTAATTAAAAAT
>NW_008336953.1:2186394-2186957 GCF_000622305.1 Nannospalax galili
GCTGGATCACTCTGGAACACTGAGGATTGGAGCCACACAGAGCCATTGAATAAAGAGCTGTAACACGGAGTCTGACTGAGCTGAGTCTTGTCTCACTGCCTACAATCCAGCCTTCCCGGGAAGAGCTGTCTTTCCGTCACCGACTCACAGATCCCAGCTTTAGCTGCCCTCACACTCTCCCGCGTGATCCAGCGGCCGGTGGATTTCGCATCTTGAGGAAAGTGCACGGGTGAAATTAGGGCAGGACTCGGCTGGGCAAAGCCGCAGCAGCAGAGAGCCATGGAAGACACAGGGAAGCAGCGCAGGAGCAGATACCCACGCACCCCACACCTGGCACCCAGCGTGCCCCATAAGAAATGACAGGAGAAAGTCTCACCAATAGGATGAACGAAATGGAAAACAGAGTATCAAGACTGGAAGATAAAGTGGATGAACTGGACCACTCAAGCAAAGACTACGAAAAGTTTAAGAAATCTCAAGAATGGAATATGCAGGAATTGAGTGATACCATAAAAAGACCAAACTTGCGAATCATAGGCATACAGGAAGGAGAAGAATCCCAA
>NW_008336953.1:2191554-2223802 GCF_000622305.1 Nannospalax galili
GTGGCAGGGATGGCAGAGTATGGAGGCTCTAGTGGGAGAGGAAGGCTGTCTGATGAGTTTATATTCATGCTCATATGCCAAGGAACTCAGAAAGTAAGCAACTGTGACCAGTAATAGTCATATATATAGAGACTAGAAATGCATGTGAAAACGTCTCAATGTCAACTGCCTTAAAATGAATTTTTCTGTATGAAACTGTGTATTTTAACAACAAAGTGGAAATCTTTTTTAAATGTTAAAAACTCATTTAATTTTATGTCTTATAGAGTTTATAATGAGTAAAAGATTGTACAAGTGTAATAATTCATATGTAAACCTAAAAACATACAGCCAATTTTGAAAGAGATGTACCCTAGCTCAGAAAAATGTTATTGAATAGGTTAATGCTGTTTTAATGAAATGCTTCTTCTAATAAACAACAACAACAAAAAAATCTAGCTGTGGTGGTACGTGCCTGTAAGCCCAGCACTTAGGAAGTTGAGGCAGGAGGATGGTGAGTTTGAGGCCAGACACTGCTCACTCACTAAATAAATAAAATAAAATATGAAACAAAATTAAAAAAATTGAACTTCAGAGTGTTTAGAAAATGGCATAAAAATATACGATGGGCTGGAGAGATGGCTCAGTGGTTAAGAGCACTGGCTACTCTAGCAGAGGACCTGGGTTCAGTTCTCAGCACCCATATGGCAGCTAACAACTGTTTGAACTCCAGTTCCAGGGGATCCAATGCCCTGTTCTGGCCTCTATGGGCATTGCATAATTTGGGTGCACTTACATACATTCAGGCAAAACACTCATACACATAAAATGAATAAACAAACACAAAAATTTAAGTCTACAATGAGGAGGCTGAGTTGATGGCTCAGCAGTTAAAAACACTCCTTGTGCAATCATGAGTCCTGGAGTTCAGATCCCAGCCGCACATAACAAACCAGGTGTCTAGTACACACTTGTAACCCCAGCTTTGTGGTGGCAGAGACAGGAGAATCCCTGGAGTTTCTCAGCCCAGCTGAGAAAACGTGAGCTTCAGGTTTGCAGCAAGACTTTGCCTCAAAGGAGTAAGCACAGAATGACAGAGGAGGATGCCCAGTGCCCTCTTCTGGCTTCCCTACATGCAAAGATGCATTACCTGCACAGGTATTGGCTCAAATGTGTGCATACACCCAGACAGAAACACACACATACGTCCGTCCATCAATCAATAAACAATGAGAAAAGATTTACAAAACATATAAAGTTACAACACATATCTGACAAAGGAATTGCACTCAGAATGTGTAACAAAATACTATACCACAGTAACAATTAAAAGTGGATAACAGCGCAGTGATGAGGGTGGGGTGTTGTTGCTTAATGAGTTTAGAATTTCAGTTCTGTAAGATGGAAAAGTTCTGGAGTTTGGTTGCACAGCAACATCAATGTGTTCAACACTAACAGAATTTATGCATTTGCAAAGATTAAGAAGGTAAAATTTGTTATGTTTTATACAATTTCAAAAGGCATTGATCCTTCAATAAATAATATCTAAGAATGGCCAATAAGAACAGGAAAAGATAATTTAAGGACAGCTGGGTCTACAAGAGACTTTGTTTTAAACAAATCACAACCTTCCCTCACCCCTCCCAAGATACTAAAAATGCCTGATTGAGTAGCATAGCTTTCTTGTGAAACTTCCGAAATTGTATTTTATCCAGTTGATTATTTAAAATGAGGGTTATACCAAGGAGACTGCAGCCCTCTGTGAGAAAAGGACAAAACAAGAAGGGAAGAAGACACTGTCATGTTCCCAAGTTGAACAGTTTTGAAATAGTTCAAGAAAGACAATTTTTTTGGTCTTTTTGAGACAGGGTCTTCCTATAGCCTCAGCTGGCCTGGAACTCACTATGTAGACCAGGCTGGCCTTGATCTCAAAGAGATCTGCCTGCCTCTGCCTCCTGAGTGCTGGGATTAGAGGCGTGTGCCACCATGCCCAGCATAAGAAAGACAATTTTTAAAATTCTCAGATTTTAAGTAAATTTAGTTTAAAAATACTATCTTGACAGTATCCTTTTAAAGAACACTTTAAATGGAGTCACCATATAACAGGACAATGCCCAAACTAGATACTACAGCCTAACAAATAAAAAGTCCAGTGCCAGGAGTGGGCTACCTCTTTAGGAGTCATTGGCTAATGAGCTCCCACAGACCCCCCAAAATTACAAGCCTTGCCAATGCTCTTCATTACCTTCTAGAACTTGACAGTAAGACCCTACTACTGAAGACCACACATAATAAGTCACAGAACACGGAGAAATCAAGCCTGCACTGTCCTGGAAGCTTCATCCCTACTGTTAGCTTTCATGGTGCTGGAAGGTGTTATGCACACTATCAGAAAAGAAAAGAAATCATCAGTCGTGAACCCTGTGTGAACCCTGTGCGAACCCTGTAAACTACAATAACAGTGCAACAGTGACACAAATGTCATCTGAGTAACCAGTCACTTTCTGATTGGATTTAAGGCTGGTTTCACAAAATGAAACCCATACCCAGCACTGTTGCCAGGACCAAGAGCCTGTGGCTAGACAGGTCACAGGTCGTAGGGGAGAACCTACTGCTATTCTGCTAAATGAACCTAGTGTTGAACTGACTCCTAATGACTTGTCATTATGCCCACAGATCAGTGCATCTCTCAGCCCTCATCAGAGAAGCTTCTTTTTTCAGTAGATGGTGATTAATACATTGATCCACAACTGGTCAATGTACAGAGAATAGTAGACTGATGAATGCTCAACCCCAAGTGGGACACCTACATCACACCCTCTCTCCACAAGGCGCAGGGACCAACACAGAGAAGAGGGCAGAAATATCATAAGAACCAGGATAGGTGGATGACTACAATGAAACAATGTTTTCTGGATACAACAGGGAAGGTGAACATATGAACTCACAGTGGTTTTCACAGCATGGATAAAACTTGTGCAAACTCAGGTCAGACAAAATCCCAGCAAGGAGAGAAGAGGTCAACACGATGTCCCAACCCTAACTGAGTAGCTATTGGCAACTGAGGGTGGCTGGGAGAGGGAAAGTCAGTTTTCTTTAATGGGTGGTCCCCACTCCAGCAGACAGCCACATACCCAAGAGTATATGCAGACAGCCACATACCCAAGAGTATATGGGCATCACAAATTAGATTCGATGGATTTAAAAAGAAAAATGAGGGCACAAAGTTGGGTGGATAGGAAAGGGGAGGCATATATCTGGGAGGAGTTGTGGGGACCTGAGCTAAATTCCCATCAACCATATCTGCAGGCTCACAACCACCTGTAACTCCGGCTCCAGATCCAACTTCTCTGGTCTCTACAAGCACCTGCACTGATGTGCACATACCCACCCCTCACCCATACCCATACCTCCACATATATGTATAATTAAAAATAAAAGTAATTTTTAAAAAACTTAAATGAGGAGCCAGGCATGGTGGCAGCACTTGGGAGGCAGAGGCAGGCGGATCTCTATGATTTCAAGGCCAGCCTGATCTACATAGTGAGTTCCAGGCCAGCTGGGGCTACAGGGAGACCCTGTCTCAAAAATATCAAAAAAAATATTTTTAATGAGGAAGAAACCAAAGTAAAAGAACACTTTAATCCCCTGTAGTAACGTACACATAGAAAATGGTCCTAAAGCAATAAATGTTGAAAAGAATTTAAAGGAAACTTATTTTAAGCTATGAGTCACTTCAAGCAAGATCCTACAGTCTATGTTTGTTATGCCCTGTCCTACAAAGCTGACTTGTCCTGAGAAGGCACAGCAGAAGCTTAAAATAGTTGTTATCATGTTGACTTGCTTTTTATTTGTTGAAATTTACTGGATTTTTCTATTCTGGCCATCATTTAAAAATTTTTATTTATTTTTATTTTTATTTTATGTGTATGAGTATTTTGCCTGCATGTATGTAAGTGCGCCTGCACATACAATGTCCACAGAGGCCAGAAGAGGGCATTGGATCCCCTGGAACTGCAGTTACAGACAGTTGTTAGCTTTGGTGTGGGTGCTAGGAACTGAACCCAGGTCCAGCTACAAGAGCAGCTAGTGCACTTAATCACTGAGCCATCTCTCCAGGTACATCATTCACTTTTATATACAGGACTGTTCCATGAAAAGCTAAGTCAAACAGGGTAAACAGTCTGCTTCAGAGGTGGACTTCATCTCCTCTCTATGAGCTTAATTTGGTATATTGTGCTCACCAAGGTTCACATATTGGGGAACTGAACCACAGGTTGGCACTATTAGGTAGACCCTTCAAGAGGTGGAGTCTAACTGGAGGTCCTTATGTCACTTCTTTGAGTTCTCACAAGGGGCCGGGGGCTGAAATGGAGCAAGCTTGATTCTTGTTCTCTCTGCTTCCTGGCTCAGGATGTGACCACTCACTCCTACTGTGCTCCTACCATTGCTGTGCATCATGAAATGACACCGCCAAGGGACAGCCTTGCCACCAGTGTGCACAATGCCACATGGACTTTGAAGCTCCAATAGTGAGCTGAAGGGACCAACTTTCCCTCAAAGTTAGCCATCTCAGTTATTTTGTTATAGTGATAAAAAAAAATTGGTAAGTGCAACTTCTAATCTGAAAATTAATGGCTTGGCACTTACCTCCTTGGAAGTGAGTAGATGTTTGAACTTTGAGTTTTGATATTCCCCAACATTGTACCCATGACCAAAGATGAAAAAAATTAAAACATACTCCCAGCCAGAATGAGTAAAGCCCCATGTGGAATTTGCAATGGCTTAACCATTATGCTGCATTGTAACAATCTGTTTATCCATCTACACTTCACACTGACTGAGCTCTCTGGGCTCAGGCACTTTGAGGTATGCCCTCAGTATCCATAAAGTGACAGTCATGTACTATTTCTAGACTCTTTAAAGACATGAGCTTAATAAATGGTAAGTAAGGACAGAAAGACACAGACACACATTGTAAAAGAGACAAACAGCATTTAAGCATTCTATGTACTTACAATGTAATTGAAGGAGGTATCAGCAATCATGACGAACTGGCGGAACAGTGTGTGTCTAGTGAACATCTCATCCTTTAGGACATGAAAACTGCAACAAAAGAAACCATGCAATAAAATCATAGAGATTGCAGGATAAAGTAAATACATATTGTGTTGATGTAGTTAAGAACCACATTGAAAAATTTAAATATTACCAAGTAAAAATATTAATTTAAATTTATTTCTTCTTCCTTAAAAAATTTATACTAGTTAGGGAATGGAAAGAACCTAAATGTCATTCAAATGATGAATGGATAATGAAAATGTAGTACTTCTACATGACGGAATTCTGTTCAGCTATAAAGAAAAATGAAATCATGAAATTTGTAGGTAAATAAATGGAAGTAGAAAATATTTTATCGAATGAAGTAACCCAGACTCAGAAAAGCAAGTGGCGCATGTTCTTTCTCATTTGTGGATCCTAGCTCTGAATCTTCAGATGTTAGTGTATATCCTGAAGCAATTGCAAGACTCAGGAAAATAGAGAGGGACCCCGGGGAGATGGGGGAGAGGGAGCGCAAGAGATGGGGATAGTAAGACAAAGGCAATGCCAAGGGAAAAATGGGAAAAATGGAGAGGTATACATTGACTAGGGCGAGGGGAGGGCAATACAGAAGGAAAAGGAGAAAGGAGAGGTAAATAATAATAAGGATGTCTGAAAGACATAGGAAAAGACACCATTTTACACGTTTACTTAAAATGCATATACAATATAATATATAATAAAAATACATATATGTTATAATGCATATATAGTTTAAATGGAGTTATGCCTCATGGGGTGATAATGCTCCCCCCAAGAGCCATAGATTATCTTCAAAAACCTTAGTGCCAAGCTTGGAAAACCTCCCTTCAAATTGTTGGTTAGAGGGGTCCAAGAGAGCCCCTGAAGCAATCTAGGTATTGTATTTGCCTTTGGTTACCTTCCAGAACTAGAAGGTAAGACCCTATGGCTGAAAACACCATAAACTTTGGACTCAGGACTTGGAGGAACTGAGCTGGGCTGGAAGCCTCCTCTCTGAGAAGCAGCTCTTAGTATTGCAAGTTGTGATGCAAGTTGCCAAGGGAGAAAAGCAATCAATAGTCCTATCTTGCTGTAAAGCCTGTGACCAGAACAGACATGACCAGCCTGGCAAGATATCCCCAATGGTACAACAATGGCATTTTTAATTGGGGTAATCAAAAACTGTCTAACTGGATTTAAGGCTGTTTGATAGGGGAGTATGGTACTGTAAACCTAGACAAATATCCACAACTGGAGAGGTCATAGACCCTAGAGCAGAGCTTACTACTGCCATTGTCTGAATCAAATATAATTTCTAATTATTCTAAATACTTATCCTGGGGGTTGGAGAGATGGCTCAGCAATTAAGAGCACTGGCTTCTCTTGCAGAGGACTCAAGTTCAATTCCCAGTACCCACATGGCAGTTAACAACCACTCTTAACTCCAGTTCCAGGGGATCTGTTGTCCTCGTGTGACTTCTGCAGGCATTGTATATGAGTGCACTTACACACATGCAGGCAATACACTCATACAAATAAAATAAATTAAAAATAAAACAAAATAAAATATTTACTTAATACTTATCCTTTTACCCACAGATAGTGCAGCTCTTACCCCTTACCAGAGAAACTTCTTTTTGCAACAGATGGAGACAATTACAGAAAGCCACAACTGGTCAAAATGCAGAGAACAAGTGACTGTGGGTTGCCGAGCTCCAACTGATACATCTACAATATGACCCCTATACCTAAGGCTCAGAGAAAACAGTAGAAAAGGGGGCAGGAAGATTTTAAGAGCCAGGGGACCAGGATACCTGCTGTGAGATACTGTCTTCTAGACATGACAGAGATGCTGCAACCATGGAACCTCAACAATATGGTTGTTTAAATGAGATCACATATTAGCAGCTGACATGCCAACACGGATGGGAGAAATATCACAAGGCCCCACATGCCAAAATCAAAACAGAAAAATAATGTGGAAAAACCAAAACAGTATGCTCCCACCAAACTCTACCAGTCCTGTAGAAGAGTTCTACAAGGAGAACCCCATAGAGATAACCCAGGACACAGAATTTAAAAGAATAATAAAAAAGATTATCAAAGAATTCAATGAATTTATAGAACATACAAACAAACAAATCAAAGAATTAAAAGAACATAGGGATAAACTTCTGACTGAAATCACAAAAGAGATAGAAACATTGAAGAAAACAGACTGAAATGAAGAAGGAAGTGAAAAATTCAATAAGCCAACTTGAAACAACAAGAGAAAGCCTCATCAATTTAGTGAATGAAATGGAAAACAGAATATCAATACTGGTGAAGAATTGGACCACTCAAGCAAAGATTATGAAAAAATTCTAAAAAAACACAGGAATAGAATATGCAAGAAATGTGGGACACCATGAAAAGACCAAATCTACACATCATAGACATAGAGGAAGAAGAAGAATTTCAGGTTAATGGTCTTGACCAGATCTTAAACAGGATTGTAGAAGAGAATTTCCTGGAATTAAGGAAAGACATGCCCATACAAATACAAGAAGCACACAGAACACCAAATAGACAGGACCAGGAAAGAAGCTCCCCCCCGCATATCATAGTAAAAACACTAAATGTACAGAACAAAGAGAGAATACTGAAAGCTGAAAAACAAAAAAAAACCCAACCAAACCAAAAAAAAAAAAAAAAAAAAAAACCCTACCAAAACCCAACTCACATATAAAAGAAAACCCATCAGAATTACAGCTGACTTATCAATGCAAACTATGAAAGCCAAAAGAGCCTGGACCAAAGTATTTTCAGTTCTGACCACAGATGCCAACCCAGAATACTTTACTCAGCAAAAATGTCTATTATAGTTGAAGGGGAAAGAAAAATCTTCCATGGCATGAATAGGCTGAAAGAATTCGCATCCATAAAACCTGCCCTTCAAAGAACACTTGAAGCAATACAAAGAATGGAGAAAGAAAAAACTATGCCCCAGGGTCAATAGAAAGAAACTAAATGAAGGTATAATCATGGAAACACAAAATTAGGCAATGCAACAGTAATAAAAATGATGGCAATCAATACATATCTTTCAATAATAACTTTTAATATCAATGGACTGAAATCCCCAGTCAAAAGATACAGGCTAGTTGAATGGATTAAGAAAAAAAATCCATCTTTTTATTGTCTACATGAAACCCATCCCAGCTTCAAGGACAGGTGCTACCTTAAGGAGAAAGGATAGAAAAGAATATTCCAAGCAAATGGCACTAAGAAACAAGAAGGGGTTGTAATTCTAACATCTGACAAAATAGACTTCAAACTAAAACTCCTCAGAAGAAATAAAGAGGGTCACCTCATTCTGATCAAAGGAACAACTAACCAAGAAGATATTACAGCCGGGTGTGGTAGTGTATGCCTTTAATCCTAGTACTCTGGAGGCAGAGGCTGTGGATCTCTGTGAGTTCAAGACCAGCTTGGTCTACATAGAGAGTTCTAGGACAGCTGGGGCTACAGGGAGACCCTGTGTCAAGAATGAAAAAGAAAGAAAGAAAGAAAGAAAGAAAGAAAGAAAGAAAGAAAGAAAGAAAGAAAGAAAGAAAGAAAGAAAGAAGATATTACAATCATGAACATATATGCACCAAAATCCAGTTCACCCAAATTCATAAAAACAGTACTACAGGACCTTAAGACACAGATTAACCCCAACTCAGTAATAATAGGGAACTTCAATACCCCACTGTCTCCATTAGAGAGATCAACCAAAGAATAAACAAAGAGACATCTGATTTAAATGATAGCATATATCAAATGGACCTAACACACATCTACTGATAATCCACCCATGCACCAAAGAATAAACTTTCTATTCAGCACCCCATGGAACTTTCTAAAAAACTGACCACATACTGGAGCACAAAACAAACCTCAAAAATATTAAAAAATTGAAATAATTCCATGCATTTTATCAGACCACAATGCAATAAAGCTTAAGTCAATGCCAGAAGAAGCCCTAGTAATTACACGAACTCACAGTGATTAAACAATATACTCTTGAATGATGAGTAGGTCAAAGGAGAAATTAAGAAAGAAATAAAAGTATTCCTGAAATTAAATGAAAAGGACCATACAACAAAATCTCTGGGACACTTTAAAAGCAGTTCTAAGAGGGAAGTTTATAGCTCTAAGTGCCTACATCATAAAATCAGAAAGAGCTGGGTGTGGTGGCACATACCTTTAATCCCAGTACTTGGGAGGCAGAGGCAGGTGAATCTTTATGAGTTCAAGGCCAGTCTGGTCTACATAGTGAGTTCCAGGCCAGCTGGTACTACAGGGAGACCCTGTCTCAAAAATAAAATAATAAAATAAAATAAAATCAGAAAGAGCACAAATAAATGACTTCACATAAAAACTCAAGATGCTGGAAAGGCAAGAACAAATGAAACCTAAACCCAGCAGATGAGAAGAAATAACAAAAATCAGAGCAGAAATTAATGAAATAGAAACAAAGAAAACCATACAAAGAATCAATGAATCTAAGAGCTGGTCCTTTGAAAAGCTAAACAAGATAGACAAACCCTTAGCCCAGTTAACTAAAAGAAAGAAAGAGCAAATCCAAATCAACAAAATCAGAGATGAAAGGGGAAACATCACAACAGACACCAAAAAGATCCAAACAGTTATAAGGGAATATTTTAAAAACCTATTAAATTTGAAAAACTAAAAGAAATGGATAGATATCTAAAAATCATGGGAACCACCGAAGCTAAACCAAGAAGAGATTAACAGTTTAAAGAGACCCATAACATATAAGGAAATTGAAATAGTAATACAAAACCTCCCAACTAAAAAAAGCCTTGGACTAGTTGGATTTACAGCAGAATTCTACCAGACATTTAAAGAAGACCTCCAACCAATACTACTTAAATTATTCAAAAAGATAGAAACAGAGGGAGAACTCTAAAATTCCTTCTATGAATCCAGCACCACTCTAATACCAAAACTAGGTAAAGACACAACCAAAAAAGGAAAATATAGACCCATCTCCTATGAACATAGATGCAAAAACTCTCAACAAAGTACTTGCAAACTGCATACAGACACACATAAAAAAGATCATCCACCATGATCAAGTAGGCTTTATTCCAGAGATGCAGGGATGGTTCATTATATGTAAGTCAATACGTATCATAGATGATATAAATAGTCTCAAAGACAAGAACCACATGGTCATCTCAATAGATGCAGAGAAGGCCTTTGACAAAACTCAACATGCATTTATGCACCTCAACAGATGCAGAGAAAGCCTCTGACAAAATTCAACATGCATTTATGTTCAAAGGCCTATAGAGAATTGGACTGGAGGGAACATACCTCAACATAATTAAAGCTATATACAACAAACCCACAGCTAGTATAATTCTAAATGGAGAAAAACTGGAAGCATTCCAATTAAAATCAGAAACCAGACAAGGATGTCCACTATCTCCACTCCTTTCCATTATAGTGCTTGAATCTCTTGCTACAGCAATAAGCCAAGAGAAGGTAAAGGAAATTAAAGAGTACTAATTGAAAAAGAAGAGGTCAAATTATCCCTTTTTTGCAGATGATATGATACTATACCTAAGAGATTGCAAAAATTCCACCAGAAAACTCCTAGAACAGATTGACACTTTCAGTAAAGTGGCAGGTTACAAAATTAATGTACAAAAATCAGTAGCCTTTTTATTTACCAACAACAAGCAATTGGAGAAAGAGCACATGGAAACCCTCCCCTTCACAATAGCCTCAAAAAAAAAAAAAAATCTCAGAATAAACCTGGCCAAAGACATTAAAAACCTCTACAATGAAAACTTTAAATCTTTAAAGAAAGAGATTGAGGAAGACACCAGAAGATGAAAGGACCTCCCATGCTCATGAATTGGAAGACATAATATTGTGCAAATGGCCATTCTACTAAAAGCAATATATAGATTCAATGCAATAGTAATCAAAACCCCCATAACATACTTCACAGAATTAGAAAAAAAAATCCTTAAATTCATATGGAAACACAAAAGACCCTGGATAGCCAAAGCAACTCTGAGCACAAAGAGCAACACTGGGGGGATTATTACACTAGATCTCAAACTATATTACAGAGCTCTAGTCATAAAAACAGCATGGTGCTGACACAAAAATAAGACACATAGATTAACGGAACATCATTGAAGACCCAAACCTGAGTACATGCAATTTCAGTCACCTGGTATTTGACAAAGGTGCCAAGAACATACAATGGAGGAAAGACAGCATCTTCAACAAATAGTGCTGGCAAAACTGTCTCCAACCATAGAAGAATGAAACTAGATCCATATCTTTCACCTTGCACAAAAGTCAGCTCCAAATGGATCAAAGACCTCAATGTGAAACTCGAAACTGGGAAACAGCTAGAAAAAAACATTGGCAATAACCTATAAGATACAGATGTAGAAAGGATTTTCTAAATTGGACACCAGTTTCTCAGGTGAATTAGGTCAAAAATCAACAAATGGGACTGCAGTAAATTAAAAAGCTTCTGTACAGCAAAAGAAACAATCAAGAAAGTGAAGAGAAAACCCACAGAGTTGGAAAAAGTCTTCAACAGTGACACATCTGACAGAGGTTTGACATCCAGAACATATAAAGAACTCAAAAAACAAAGACTCGAGAAACTAAATGACCCAATTAAAAGATGGGCTATAGATCTAAACAGAGAGTTCTCAAAGGAAGAAATAAAGATGGCTAAGAAACATCTCAAAAAGTGTTCAACATCATTAGTAATTGGGGAAATGCAAATTAAAACCACCCTAAGGTATCACCTTATCCCAATCAGACTGGCTAGAATCAAGGGAACAAATGATACCTAATGCCTGCAAGGATGTGATTGCAAACTCATGCAACCACTAATGAAAGCAGTGGGGAAAACTCTTTTTAAAAAACTATAAATGAACCTACCATATGACCCAGTTATACCACTCCTTGGCATATACCCAAAGGACTCATCCTATTGCAGAGACACTTGTACAGCCATATTTGTTGCTGCTCTTTTCACAATAGCTAAGAGATGGAAGCAACCTAAATGTCCCTCAACTGATGAGTGGTTAACAAATTGTGGTACATTTACACAATGGAGTTTTACTCAGCGGTGAAGAAAGCTGAAATAATGAAATTTTCAGGTAATTGGATGGATCTAGAAACTGTTATACTAAGAGTTTAAGTAATGCAGACTCAGAAAAACAAAAGACCTATGTTCTCCCTCAATTTTGGATCCTATCACCAAATCCATATAATTGAGTACATGTCCTGATGTAACTGGAGGAACCAAGAAAATGGAAGGGAACCAGAGAGGTAAAGGGAAAGAAGGAACCTGAGAAAGAAGAATAGTAGGAGACAGGTGTCACTAAGGGAGAGATGTATAAAAAGGTGTAGTTAAATGGGAGGGGGAGAAGGAGGGCTATAGAAGGAACTATGGGAATAAAGGGGAAGAAGGCACTCAAGAGACATGGGCCCATGGCAGACAGAAATCAAGGGAGAAATGGGGAAATGGGGACACTTTAAATTGGGAGGGTAAGGAGGGAGGATACGACAGAGGGAGAAAGAGGAGGGGTAAGTAGTGCCTAACTAGTATAAAAAACAGAGGGAATGGTATTAGTCCAAAAACCTACTGAAAAATGACAGATATAGTATCTCTACATGAGTCTGTGAGTATAGCTGAAGTCTACATAACAAGGAACAGTGCCAGACAGGAGACATCTTCCTTTGAGTTGTTTGCCAGGGTGGTCCAAGAGAGTCCCAAAATTGCACAGGCTATAGCCACAGTCCTTGATTACTTCCAGAACTTGATGGGTAAGACCCTATTGCTGAAGACGGGACATACTTTGGATTTGGAGCAACAGAGCTGGAACTGACCTGGAAACCACCTCCCATGAACGCTAGCTCTCATAGCTTTGGAGAGCACCACACAAGCTGCTAAAGGAGAACATCAATCAATGGGCCAACCCCAGCTTCAAGGCCCAAAAACCAATCAATATCCAGCACATCAAATGACAATGGTTCAGTAGTGGCACTTTTATCTTGAGGGTAATCAACAGCTCCCTAATTGAACTTAAAGCCACTCATTGGGAGGAAACTCGTGTGTGGTACTATAAACATAACCAAATACACATAGCTGGAGAGGTCATGGATCTTAGAGAAACTCCAAGGCTGTCACATTCCTAGACAAATGTAATATGGATTCTTAAATCTATAGACAAATATCTCAGGCATCACCTGTCAAAGAAGCTTCTTTTTCAAGAGACAGAGATAGTTACCAAGTTCCACAACTGGTCACACACAGAGATTGTCTGTGAATTGCCCAAGCCTAAGTGGCACATCCAGGATACAACCTCTACACCTAAGGCTCATGGAACATAGAATAAGGGATGAAGAGAACACTAATGCATACTTCAGTTCTTAACAACGAAGCTCCCTCATGCAACAGAGGACCAGGAATGCAAAAGGTTATAAATGGTCAAAATGCACAGAATAAGAGTCTGCAGAGTGTGGGTCCTTGGACAGGACTTGTACATTAAAATCCACCCACCCAGGGCTCAAGGACCATTGCAGAAGAGGAGGTGGAAAGATTGTAAGAGCCAGGTAGGAGGTACATGACCATATGCAAATAAAGTCCTACAGGCTCCTGGGACTCTTCTCATATGAACTTACAGCAATGGTGTCAGCATGCACAAGACCCATGCAAACTTAAGGAGACAAAAACCCAGCACAGAGCTGTGGGAATGAACAGCAGGCCAATTTTAGTCGAAGAATTATTGGCAGCTGATTACTGCTGGATGAGAACGAGCTGATCTTCTTTAAGGGATAGACTCTAGATAGGCTGACTAGATCTCAGTGGATAAACTTGCACTGAGGGACATGTGGGCACACTCACTTTACATGACAGACCTTAACACAAATGACAGAAAGTATGAACTCCAGTGGGTGGGCTATGGGAGGATGCCAAAGGGGAAGGGGGTAGAAAGATAATTTTCTGTTTGAAATACACAAACGTTCAATAAACTTTTTTAAAAAAGAAATTAAAAAATGATATTTTGCAGCTCTGAGGAGGTGTAGACACAGTGGCAATGACCCTCCCTGGGGTCAAATCTGGATTCTCACTAAAAACTTCTGTTTCTGTATCTAAGATAATGAATGGGGAAGATGAGTCTGGGATTAGGACGTCATCAACAAGCAAAGCAACGACCTACTTGAAGAGGCCCCTGTTGACCCAAGTTTGGATAAATTAAGCATCAAAAATAATAACCATAATCTATCACTACGAATATATTTATAATTTAGGAAATAGCTTATTTCCATCACAGATGGTGCTAAAATTAGCAGATCCATTGTTAGGAATACATGCTCCAGAGAGCCACAAGTGTGGTTGGACAAGCTTTTATTAGAGCTTATAAGGGAACAAAGAAGGTTTGGATGTGTGGTGTATAGCTCCGTGGTAGAGCACGTGCCTAGCACGAGCAAGGCCCTGGGTTCCAGCCCCAGCATTGGAATCACAGCAAAGCTCTTTGAAGAGAGAATGTTTGCAACTCCTCAGTCAGCTCAGGAGGACTCCTAATAGAGGATTATCTAGGAGGATGTGAGGCGCCTCCTGTTCAATGGAGGGACTCTGCATGCTATACATGGAAGATGCATACAGTTCTTCAGAATATCACTGCCAGTTTGACCTGAAAACAAGAGAATGGGGAAAAAAAATCTGCCAGAGCTTCAAAATTCTTAAGCGGGACGCCAACCACCCAGCTGCAAACTGCTCTCTTCACAAACAAGGAAGGGTGACTCGGGTGGTGCTTTGGGTACAGAGTGTGGATCTTGAGCCACAAGGAATTATTCTTAGGCCTTGAAAACCAGTGGAGCTTGTCGTGCTGGATTTAAAGATAGTTTGAATTAAAATCTCCTTTATTCCGTCTATGTCTTCCCTTTTTGACCATGAATATCTATAACCGCTACTGACTGCTATGTCAATATAATGCCCGTCGCACTTTGTATGTGGGAACAAGCTGTTCTATGGCTTCAGGAGTCCATAGATAGCAGATTTATAGCCTCCTTGAAACCAAATTTAGATGAGGAGAATTGGGAATTTGAGTTCATGATTCTTACAAAAAGGGTTTAGACTTGAGTTGGAATGGGAGCAGACACGGAGTACACTGGGATAGCAGCTTGTCTGGGAGAGGCATAAATATTGAAGGGCCAAAAGACTGACCAAGGTAGATTGACTATTTTCCTCCGTCAACATGTCTACTTCTCCCCCTCCCTTTTTTGTACATGCATGTTATATGTGCATGTGTGGACATGCTATGCTTCCCCTCCCCATCCTGGTACCTACGTGCTGCCTCCTCCATTTCATCACAGCACTCTTAAGCATCTCCACATTTTTCAACTGTTCTTTTTTATTTTTCTTTTTTACTCTGTGTGTACGTGTGCACACATGAACCAGAGTGGGTGTGTGGAGGTCAGAGGACAACTTGTAGGAGTCATTTCTTTCTTTCTACTATGTGTGTTCTGGGGATTGAACTCAGGTCATCAAGTTTGGTGGCAAGTCCCTTTATCTGCTGAGCCATCTTGCCAGCCCCTCACTTTATTTATTAAGACAAGGTCTCTTGTTGAACCCAGAGCTCACCAATTCCAGTTAGTCTAGCTAGTCAGCCTGCCTCAGGAAGCCACTATGTCTGCCTTTTGAGTGCTGGGATTACAGGTGGCCACCATGCTTGCTGGGCTTTTACATAGGTTCTGCAGATCCGTACTTTGGTCCTTATGCTTGCAAGGCAAGTGCTTTCTACACTGAGCAACCTCCCCAGGCCCTAAAATATACACTTTTTAATCCATGGAGCCTGTAAGTACATCATATAGTAAAAAGTGAATGAATTAAGAGCTTTGAGATGGAGAGACAACTGGTTGACCTTGTGAGCCCAATGTAATTACCAGGTCTTTTTGGGTTTTCTGTTCTGTTCTGTTCTGTTCTGTTCTGTTGTTTTGTTTTGTTTTGACAGGGTCTCACTCTATATTCCTGGCTGGCCTCATACTCACAGAGATCTGTCTGTCTCTGCCTCCCCATGCCTCCCCAGTGCTAGGACTAAGATGTGCACCACCATGTCTGACCCAATTACCAGGGTCTTTCGGTAGGTAAAGTAGAAGGCAGCATGATGGGGTGGCAAAGTGGGACCAGGGCGAAGAACTGATTATTTCTGGGTCTCCTGAAGGAACCAGATGGACTAACACCACTGACTTAACCTTGCAGGAATCATTTTGGAAACTCTAGATAATAAATTTGGTTGTTTTATATCACTGAGTCTTGGCAATTTGTTACAATAGGAAACCACCTCCCAGGCTTAAGAATAATTTTATAACAATTAGGAAAAATTACAGGAGTCAAAGAATTTCATAGAATGTTGTGACTATGAAATGAAATTAAGAAGAAATAGAAAACAAGACTAGCTTTTAAAATCTTTAAAAACAATTAAATAAAAATAATGACAGTGGTAGAGCCCCAGCACCGCAAATACACAAAAAGAATCAACAGCCTGAATGAAATCTGCTCAAGACAAACTGTGGCCCAGTTAATTGAAAAATGAGTTTTACTCATGTACCTCCCAAATCTCTGAGAATTCTACAACTAATACCACAGAGTCAAGCTGAGAACAGAAAATCTCAGTTCAGTGTTGCTCATGAACACTAAGAAAATTCCTTTAAAGAGCACATGGATTTCCCATCGGTAGAAGCATAGGGCTTTGGAGGCTCACCATCAGAACACTCAACACTTAAATCACCAGTACACCCCTCCTCAACAGCAGGATTCAGTCTCTGAGAAGAATTCAGACAGCTAGGGTAAGAGGGAGGGAAGACATCAGAAAAGCACCATTTTGCAATAGCCTGGAGCTATTCTGGCTTGACTTCTGTACATCTTATGAAACTTGAATTTCATATAAGATGAAAATTAATGTTTTATGAGCATACTTATGCAAATGAGATATATGATGGTTTTGCATCAGAAAAATAATCAAATGTTGTGGGTTTTTTCTCTACTGCTATCACCACAGGACCTGGAAAGCTGCTCCCACTCCTCTGACACAGGACAAAGCCAGAAACAAAGAGAAGGAAGCTCGGGAGTGAAGTGGGGGTTAGGGTAGTGCTCTGTTTACCTAAACCTCCCACCTCCTAAATCTAACAATGAAGCATTGTGTAAGAGCTTCCAAGGGGAGAGGAGAGGAAGAAGTAAGTGATCAAAATGGGTTTACACCTAGCACAGCCTGAAGCTTGCATCCTGTTGGCCACCCACCCAGGATGGTAGGAGGAGGAGAGGGCAGGGGGCTGCGCATATCCATCTTCAGTCTGGGAATTCCACGGTGGCATGGGAATCACATATAACTTTAAGAGTCTGGGAAGTGTGATGGGTCAGAGTGAGACCAGCAAACCTCAGAGCCCTACAAGGGGCTCCAAAGGATGCATGTAGACCACCTGCTGGAGTATAAGTGGGAGCCACTGCATATCTCTGGTACCAGTAAGGTAGAGATACGTTCCTGGGCAAAGTGCCACACCTGAACCCCATTGGGCCCAAACCAATGACTATGATGACATGTATCATGCATGGGACACTAAGTGGGAAGACTAGCCTGTGTCCTGATCAGTACCACTGATGCTCAGTCTTCCTGGGAGTTGAGCCAGCTCAACAGAGATGAGAAGGGAGCTTGGAGAGGAAGCTGAACATGAACTAAGAAATCATTTGTAGTATTTTCTTGGTTGGCTAAGCCGAAGTTGCTCCTCTATTAAACAAAAATGAGTGCTTAAGTTCTAGGGTTGCTTCCAATGCAAACAAGTTCCCAGGCCAACAGATGCACAGTCAGATGTATAACCAACCTCTCATTGCTCTGTGATCACTGAGAATGCATCCACTCTGTTATCACATAAGCAACTGAATTAAAACCTAGAGTTGCAGCTAACTACTGACTCAGACATCATGATGTCCTAAGTTAGTTCATTGAGAAAACATACAGGAAGTTGACATTAATTCTTTCTGCTTAGACTGTCAGGTATCAGTGTATTTACCTGCCAGAGCAATGAATACTGCTGTCACCATCTATGTTAAAATCAAGTCAGTTTGAAGTGAAACGGAATACTCTTGTAATTGGCCACTGAAAAATGGGTGAAGCCCACAGGAACAGAGGGAAGTAACTGAAAACAGATCCCTTACACTAAGCAAGGAGAGACATTCTCTTCTACTCCAGAGATGGTTTAAATCCATGTGTGGAGAAATACAAGGAAGTGTATATTCAAATCTCCTTTCCCATTGCTTGTGTCTGCACTGTCTTCTTGTAACTATGTGAAGGAGTTAGGTGAGGTATTGAAACGTACATTTCAAGCTGAGTATGGTGGTGCACAGCTGTAATCTCAGCACTCAGGACGTTGAGGCAGGAGAGCTACTGTGAGTCCAAGGCCTGCCTGGGCAACAGAGTGGGGACTCTGTCCCAAACAGCCAAAATAAATTTGCACATTTCACAGACAAAATAATCATTGTGAGACCCATGGAAACCAACCCATGGAGCACAAATCAAAGTTTTCTTCCCTCAAGGAGGTGGCTTGTGCTTCCCAATCTGGTGGGGAGAGGGAGAGGGAGAGGGAGAGGGAGAGGGAGAGGCAGAGACAGAGAGAGAATATATGTCTGACTTGTTGAGCATTCAAGGTTGAATACTGAGCTAGAGAGAGTCTCGAATTCCTTTTTCTTTTATGTGACTTTAATTATGTCTCTGTTTTAGACCAATTATGTTGCATGTCTTGTTAAAAATATATGGGGACACTTAACAATATGGAGCACAAATCAAAGTTTTCTTCCCTCAAGGAGGTGGCTTGTGCTTCCCAATCTGGTGGGGAGAGGGAGAGGGAGAGGGAGAGGGAGAGGGAGAGAGAGAGAGAGAGAGAGAGAGAGAGAGGCAGAGACAGAGAGAGAATATATGTCTGACTTGTTGAGCATTCAAGGTTGAATACTGAGCTAGAGAGAGTCTCGAATTCCTTTTTCTTTTATGTGACTTTAATTATGTCTCTGTTTTAGACCAATTATGTTGCATGTCTTGTTAAAAATATATGGGGACACTTAACAATATATAAAGAAAAAACACAAGGCTGCCAATTTCCTCAAAAGATGAGCAGCTGTGAATAGAATAGAATTTGCACGTAATGTTGAATACTGAGCTAGAGAGAGTCTCGAATTCCTTTTTCTTTTATGTGACTTTAATTATGTCTCTGTTTTAGACCAATTATGTTGCATGTCTTGTTAAAAATATATGGGGACACTTAACAATATATAAAGAAAAAACACAAGGCTGCCAATTTCCTCAAAAGATGAGCAGCTGTGAATAGAATAGAATTTGCACGTAATCATCATATGTTACCTGTTCCTAAGAATATGGAATTTCCTCTCCCAGTTTTTGTTTATCTGGTCTGCTTCCTTCCTAAATCTGTAATAAGATCGGCAGATGGTTAAATAGTGTCATGGCTGCAGGTGGACAACAGTGACTCATTAAGACTGGTACCTGTCCATCTTCCTTTTCTGGTTTTCTAAGGTGGTCTTGAGTGTCTCCACTTGATGCTCCAAAAGACTTTTCTCTTCATCCTTTAAACAGAAAACATCCCAGAAAAATAAGTCATATCCATTTTTACCTGAATCAAAAAAGGCTACTTCTGTCAGATAGTAAGCAAGTTCTGACTGCTATCAAAAGAAACTTGAAAGAACACTGAGATTTATTTGAAAATTCCTACAGGAGGATTTAATTCCCCATACATCTAGTTCCCATATATGATCAAATGTGTTGCTTCCTAATAGCTAGAATACATATGTGATAACATGAGGTTAGTAATGGCTACTAACTAATGGTTACTGTTTGTCATTATCATACCGTAAATTGCTTTACTTTCTCCGCTGGCTCTTCAGGTATCATTTCAGGCAATGTAAACGTTACCTGATAAGAGAATAAACCAAGGTAAAGACAAAATTTCAAAAAAAGGAAATTAAGACTTGCTAGCAGCCTTATCTAACTCATAAAATGCACAGGGTGCATTTGCAAATGGGCAACGACAGCCCATTAGGAACAATTTTCCTGGGTGTTGGAGACATGGCTCAGTGGTTAAGAACCTTGCTGTTCTTTCAGAGGACCCGGATTTGATTACCAGCACCCACGTGGCAGCTAATGACTCTCCATAATTCCAGTTCCAGGGGATCCAACACCCTCTTCTGGCCTCTGCAGGCTTCGTCTGACATGGGTGTACTTACATACATGCAGGCAATATACTCATGCACGTAAAATAAAAAATAAATAAATAAAATAATAAAAAACAAATTTCCCACTATGATTTTTGAAATTTCATTTTGCTATAGTGATAGACTAAAGTTTATAATTATGCTTTTTAGAAAATGAAGAAGGTAGTTATTTTCCAATGAAGTCAGAAGCTTAAAAAACTTCCTTGCAAATGATAATTATGAAGAATTTTCATTACTACACCTTTCTTGTGGAAGAGACAGCAGATAGTTTAGAAGTGAGAGAAAATTTATTGAATATGGGAGGGCTGGGGCATAGTTCAGTTGGTAAAGCACCAGGACCCGAGTTCCATCTGCAGAGCCCATGGTAGAAAAAGCCAGGCTGATATGTGGATTATAATCCAGACAGGCAGATCCTTGGGACTTATTAGCCATACTAGGGAGAGGCCCTGTCCAAAAAAAAAAAAGGAGAGAAGAGGAGGGGGGAGCAGAGGGCAGGGCAGTGAAGGGGAGAAGAGAAGAAAAGAGAAGCAAAGCGGGTGGTACCTGAGGATCTCAATGCACCTTCACATGCATGTACACATGCACCCCCCCTTCATATACACAAACACAAAACATATGCTGGATTTGAAAATCTTTGGCTGGGCTGGAGGTACAGCTCAGTGATGAAATGCTTACCTGGTTCACGTGAGGTTCCCGCAGAAACACACGTGCACACACAAATCTTAATTAATGAGCCTTATATTTTTATGCAATAAACAGAAAAATCGTTAATACTGCCACTACGTTTTGTAAGTAGATTCTGTGACCCCTCAACCCCTTATGGCCTGTTGCACTTCTTGGGAGGGTTGACTATAACAAGGTAGGTCTGTAGCCAGGTCTTAGAGTGGGGCTTAGAGAGAGCTGAGCAGTTCTGCAGGAAAAGAGCTCCACGAGGCAACCAAAAGCAAGAGCTGAAGTGATGATGGGGAATGGCTAGGCCAAACCCACAACGTAGGAGGTGCTAGTGTGTGGCGTAAGGACAAGGGGCAATACCCAGGCTCAAGTCAATGCTCAAGTTGAAACAGCATCTTGATAACATCAAGTCTGTCACTTAACTTCTTTCAGCCTCCTCAGACTTGCATATGCTGGAGGGGTGGATGCTGTCACAAAAACTGCAGAATCATATTGAATTCAGTGCTGGATTTTGGTGGTTAATATATTTTAAATTTATTTTTAACTTTAAAAAAATTTTGTGTATATGTGTGGAGGCACAGATATGCCACAGTGTATGCATGGAAGTCAGAGGACAACGTGGGGGTCCGGTCTCTCCTTCTGCCATATGAGTTCCAGGGATCAAACTCAGGTCATCAGACTTGGCGGTGGGCACGTTTGCTCAATTGAACCATCTCACCAGCCCTTGAGGTTGATCATGACTGTCCACTTGACTGTATTTAGAAGTGCCTGGCCACCAAACCCTTGGGATCTTCCTTTGTTCATCTCCTAGTTTTGTGATTATAGGTGTACACTGTGTACATGGGTGCTGGGGATCCAAACTCAGGTCCTCATGCATGTGTGGAAAGTAATACCCACTTAACAGTCTCCCCAAGCCTGCCTATGAGATTATTAAAACACAGCTCTAAGTGTAGTTAAGAGGGCCTTTCTAGAGGACTAACTAAGCAGGAGGACTTGTCCTGAATAACTGTGTGGCACCATCCTATAGGCTCTGGGGCATTGATAGACTAAAAGGGGGAAGTGGGAAAGGGAGCTCTCTCTCTCTCTCTCTCTCTCTCTCTCTCTCTCTCTCTCTCTCTCTCTCTCTCCCCTCACTCCCAGTCCACCATGATATGAACTGCTCCATCATGTCACCCCTGGCATGATGGACCAACACCTCTGAAACAATGGGCAAAATTATTCCCTTCAATTATTTTCTTGGCGATAATGCTGAAAAGTAAGACTACTACAATAATGAAGCAAAGGAAGGTTGGTGTAGCAGTGATGAGATTCAGAAACTGACTTAATTCAGGGCTGGAGCTGTAGCCCAGTGGGTAGAGTACTGGTCTGGCATGCATAAGCCCCTGAGTTCAATCCCAGGTACACAAACCTGGCATGGTGGTGAGGCAGGCAAACATTGGACTCTACTTGGCTTGGGCCACGCACACCCCTTGTCTAGCAATGTACTTGACAGTCTGAGACCTTTACCTGCATGTACTAGGGATGCACACCCACTCTGAACAATGCAGTAGCAACCTGTTAGCAATCTTGGATGCTCCCCAACCTTGGCCTGCACTGAGCTGCACACACCCCTCTCTGAACAATGGAATGTTTCCCCTCTCTTTAACAACCACCAGACAGGTAGATCCTTTTTAACTATAGTATAGTTAGTGTCCATGTGCAGAAGGTAGGAAGCTAATCTGGCCTGAATTAGTTTTGGGTGTATGTACAATAAGGCAAACTGTGGCCTCAAAGTGACCTTTTAGGGAGAATCCTCTATTTACCATCTTATACTATGCATAAATGGGTGTGCATATAACTGAAATCAGATGTATTATGGGAAGGGACATGTACTGTAGAGAAAATGGTTGTATAACTTATCCTGTCAATCAAAATAACCATCCAAATTGTACCCTTTAACAACCAAACTCCTCCCTCTTTTGATCCCCATAAAAGGAAGCCCCAAATAGTAATTCTTGCCCTTGAGTACCCTCATTCATGTGGCCTGCTGTCAATCTTGACAGTGTTTTTATTTCTAATCTTATTGCTTTATATAAAGTTTCCTTGATACTTTATCATCTGTGGGCTTTCATCTCAATTTTTTGAATCGGAGTCTAAGAATGTGGAAACAGCTGGTCCAGACCCTGTCCACCAGTAAGAGTGCCCAAAACTGAGGAAGTAGAGGTGAAAGAACAGAAGTTCAAGGTCACTGTGGATAGCAAGTTTGCGATCAGCCTGAAATACACCAGACCATCTCAAAACCAAACCAAAACAAAAAACAAAATCAAACAAACAACAACAAACTGACTTGAAAGACAGAGCCCAGCAACCACCACAGGCAAACACTGCAGGAGCTGTGGTTACACCTTAGGATATGATAAACCATCAAATGGGTTTGAGCCAACTTTCCATACATTTAAAGGAATATAAAGGGCCAGGCAGAGAGGGGCAGACAAAATCCTACCAGTAACAGCTTCCATACACACAAAGTCTGTACTATGAGGGACTAAAGAGATGGCTCAGTGGTTAAGAGCACTGGCTGCTCTTGCAGAGGAGCTTGATTCAACTCCCAGAACCCAGATGGCAGCTAACAACCATCTGTAACTCCAGTTCCAGGAGATCTGATGCCCTCTTCTGGCCTCCACAGACATTGCACACATGTGGTGCATTTATATACATGCATTCATACACAGAAACATAAATAAATCTTTAAAATCTGTAATAACCATCATAAAAGTTGTAGTTTATTCAATATGTATTATCTACCAGGTACTTCATGTCTATTTTTCATTTCTACATACTGATCTGTTCACATCTTCATTCATATTTGTTTAGATTTTTTAAATGACCAAAACATAGAGGTAGGTAGATAGATAGATAGATAGATAGATAGATAGATAGAATAAACTTCAAGCAGCGACACATCAACATATATTTTATCTCTTACTTGTCCCAGAAGCTAAGAGTTTTGTCCTCATCAGTTTAAAAAATAAACTTGGTAGAGGTGATAAACATTACCACTGAAATCTACCTGACGACTTTATATCCATACTCAGGTGCTAAGGATCCAAGTGTCACCAACTGTGACTAGTAATCATCAGATACATAGAGATTAAAGACACATGTGCAAACATCTAAGCATTAGTAGCATTAAAAATGTAGGAAATGGCATATTTTAAAATGAAATGGAGATCTTCTTTAAAGGTTAAAAACTCATTCAATTTTATGTCTTACAGGGTTTATACTGAGTTCAATATTGTATAACTGTAATAATTCAACTGTGAACCTAAAAGTTTACAGACACTTTTGAAAGAGATGTGTCCTTGCTCTGGAAATTGTTACTGAATATGTTAAAGATGTAATGAAATGCTTCTTCTAATCATGTGGGAAAAAATGGCTACAGGTGTTGGAGAAATGCCTCAGCAGCTTAGAGCACTTACTGCTCTTCAGAAGACGACCTAGGTTCTGTTCCCAGCACTCACACGGCTGCTAACCCGGGATCTTAATTCCAATTCCACTGAATCTGACACCCTCTTCTGGCCTCTGTGGACACCAGGCACACATGTTTATATACATGCAGGCAAAACACTCATACTCATGAAATAAAAATAAAATCTTTTTTTAAATGGAAAAAAAAATTGGTGCTCGGGGTTTCAAACCCAGATCCTTGTATATGTTAAACCACCCATCATCACTTCCTTCAGCTTTTCTCATGGTTATTATAAATAAATACTAGCCTTTATTAATTGGAAACACATAAGAAATACTAAGAATATAGTATTATTGATTATTAGATTATTATAGATTATTGATTACATTATCTTCATGTCTACCTCCTCTTGCTCCTGAAATTCTCTCTCTCTCTCTCTCTCTCTCTCTCTCTCTCTCTCTCTCTCCTCTCTTATTTTTTTCAGTGCAGGGGGTGTACAACACAGATTCAGTGCAGGGGGTGTCCGAAACAGGGGCTCTGTACATGCCAGGCAATTTCTCTGCCACTGAGTGGCACCCCTGGCTCTTTAATTTATTTGTATACATCCTGCTGATACTGTGGCTGTTTTCATTACAACTTCAATGTTTTTTAAACCTCTTGGTTTAATGTGCACATATGTGTGTGTGCATGCATATAGAGGACAGAGGTTGACATCAGGTGTCTTCCTCATTCTCCACTTAGTTTTTGAGATAGTACCTCTCACTAAATCTGAAGCTCGATGGCTCAGCTAGGCTGACTGGCCAGCAAGCCCTAGGGATCTGTCTGTCTGTGTCTGCCTGCACCTCCTCGGCACTAGGATGCCAAGTTCATGCAGGCCCTTCAGGCATCTTCATGGGTGCAGGGAACTGAATCTGGGTCCTCTGCAAGAACAGTATACACTCTTCACCACTGATCCATCTCTCCAACTCCCTTCTCCCCACTATTCTTTTTAAATACTGCTTGGAAGTTGGAGAGTCTTTCCATCTGAATATTAGTGTTTAGTTTTTCTTCTTGACTCATGGAAAAATTTTAATTTCTTTATTATTGCCTCATTCTCATTTTTATTTTGCTTTCAGAAAATCTTACTGGAAAGACAAGAGACATCTGGTATCTCTCCTCCATATTTAAGCTTTTCCTATATTTCTGTGTACCATTTTTTCTATGTTCTAGATTTTTTCACTTAGTCTTCTAGATTTAGTAAGAGGTCTTAAGTTAGATAAATTTTATTGATTATTGTATTTTTTATTCTGTCATTTCTGGGCTGGGGATGTAGCTCAATTGATAGAATGCTTGCCTAGCATATTTGAAGCACTTGGTTGATTCCAAGGCCCTCATAAACTGGGTATGGCAGCTCACATCTGTAATTCCACCTCTTAGGCAGTAAAGGCACAAGTATCTGGAGTTCAAGGTCATCCTTGGTTATACAACTAGTTCAAAGCCAGCCTGGGATACATGAGAAACTGTTTCAAAAGACCCCAATCTTTTAGGTATGTGCTTCAGTGGGAAAATCCATAGAGGTCAGAAAACTAGACCAGGGTGGGAGCTTCATGGGAAGGGAGATAGAATGCAGTGATATAAAGAGGAGAAAGGGAATAATGGCATAGGAAGGGTTAAGTGGAGTAGGGAATGGGAGGGCGTGGGAGAGGAGGGAGTATAGGAAGAGGTAACTAATGCTAAAGGCTTGTTAGAAAAGTCATAGGGAAGCCTGCTACTATAGGAGCTTCTTAAAATAAATACATATACAGTATAAAAAACATTTAAATGGAGTTACCCTATAACAGGGGGACAATGCTCCTACTAGACACCACAGGCTAGCAAATAAAAACCCAGTGCCAGGAATGGGCTCCCTCTTCTGGAGTAGTTGATCAGGGGTTCCCATAGACCCTCAAACATACTGTCTATTGCCATTGCTCTTGGTCACCTGCCAGAACCTGACAGAAAGACCTTATTACTGAAGATAGCACATATGTGAGTCATAGAACAAACAAGAAGAATTCAAGCTGGTACTGACCTCGAAGCTTCATCTCTATCGACCAGCTTTCATAATGCTGGAAGGTACTGTGCATGCTACCAGAACAGAAAAGTAATACTCAGCCTTACCCAGATGTGAACCTTGTGAGCTACAATAACTGACTTGACAAGATGTGCTCACTGGTGTAATAGTGCCATAAATGTTGTGGGAGTGACCAACTGCTTTCTGCTTGGCTTTACAACCCACTCTACAAGATGGTGTCCATTCCTGGCCAAGAACCTGTAGCTAGACAGATCATAGGCTATAAGGGAGAGCATACTACTATGACTCTGCTAAATGAAAATAGTATTAAATGGACCCTAATGGCTTATTGTTAAACCCATGGATTAATGCATCTTTTGCCTCTCACCACAGATGCTTCTTTCTTGCAGCAGATGATGCAAGAGATCCACAACTGGTCAATGTGCAGAGAATAAGAGACTGCAAAGTGCTCAGTCCTAAATGAGACACCTGTATCACACTCTCTCCTTTAAAGACTCAGGGATCATTGCAGAAGACGGGACAGAAAGATTGTAAGAGCCAGAGGTGCTGGACAACTACAAGGAAACAATGTTTTCCAGGCAGCAGAGCAGTTGCTCATCTGAACTCACAGCAAATACGACAGCACGCACAAGACCTGCTCAAGCTCAAGCCAGACAAAATCTCAGCATGGAGGGGTCGTGGGGGGAGGTAGGCAAGAAGCTCCACCCCTAGCCATGGCGCTATTGGCAATTGATAGCTGCTGGGAGAGGGAAAGTTCATTTTCTTTAAGTGTGTGATGCCAGGTAGGTTGACCAGGATCCAGGGGACGGATCTAAATGTAAGAGAATTTGGGGAATACAAATTAGACTTGATATACCTTTATAAAAATTAATAGAGGACATGAAGTTAGCATGTAGTAAGGTGGAAGTGGAGATCATGGAGGGGATCTGATCAAAGTACGCAGTATGACGTTCTTTTTTAAATATTTTATTATTTTTATTTTATGTGTATGAGTGTTATGCCTGCATGTAGGTAAGTGCACCCGTGTTGTACAGTGCCCACAGAGGACAGAAGAGGCTGTCGGATCCCCTGGAACTGGAGTTACAGATAGTTGTTAGCTGCTATGTGGGTGCTGGGAATTGAACCCGGGTCTTCTACAAGAACAGTCAGTATTCTTAACTGCTGAGCCATCTCTGCAGCCCCCAGTATGACATTCTTAAAGAATCAGTAGAAACACTTTTTAAAAACCTACTACTTCTGGGGCTGGAGAGATGGCTTAGCAGTTAAGAGCACTGTCTACTTTTGCAGAAGACCCAGCTTCAATTCTCAGCACCCACGTGGTGGCTAATAACCACTGCAGTTCCCAAGGGAACCCCACACCCTCTTCTGACCTCCCTGGCACTGCATGAGGTGGGTGCACTTGTACACCTGCAGGCAATACACTTATACACGTAAAAAACAAATAAATAAAATATTTCTTAAAAATCTACTACTTCCAAGAAATTATTCATTTTTGCATTGTTTCTTTTTAAAACAATTTGTTTATTTATTTATGTGTCTGTGTGTATGTGAACATATATTTGCAGGTGTCTGCGCACAGAAGTCAGAAGAGGGTATATGGTGGCATTCTCTATTGCACTTTGCATATTCCTTGAGGTAGTCTCTCTCACTGAACGTGGAGATTGCATTTTCTCAGTGAGGCTGGTAGCCAGCAAGTCCAGTGACCCTTCTGTCTCTACCTGCCTTGGAGCTGGAGTTCCTGGTGGGTGTGATACAGCAAGTGCCTGGCTTGTCATATGGTTGCTAGGATCTGGACTCTGGTCTTCCTGATTGTGCAAGTGTTCTTAACTGCTGAGCTATCTATCTAAGCCTCTGTTCCTTTTTTATAGATGTATATTCTTGCTTAGTAGGTAAAAGATTTTGAATGTTTCCCAAAATATTTTAATAAAACAGTTTTTAAAATTCTTACCTTAAAAATACTTCCTACAAGATAGTTCAGCATTTAAGAGTACTGGCTGTTCTTGCAGAGGAGCCAGGATCAATTCTCAACACCCATATGGCAGCTAAGAACCGCCCCTAACTCTAGCTCCAGGAGAATCCAACAGTGCTCTCTTCTGACCTCCAAAGGTTTGCATGACACAGGCACACACACACACACACACACACACACACACACACACGGGCAATATACTCAAATACATAAAAATAAAAATAAGTAAAATATTTTAAAATTCATCTATCGTCCATCCATCCATCCATCCATCCATCCATCCATGTGTGTGGGTATGCATGTGCCACAGTGCACTGGTAGAGGTCAGAGGACATGTGGGGGTTCTCTCTTTCCACCATGTGGAGCCCAGGGATCCAACTCAGACCATCATCAGCCTTGGTGGCTGGTGCCTTTATCCACTGAGCCTTTTCAGGCACCTTATCTGGTTTTGGAATGAACAATTCTATGGACCCAAGTGTTGTGTTTACACTCGTTCTTTCATGCACTACTTACTGAATGTCTGCTATATGCCAAGAATTGTTTTAAGCACTGGATATACAGTAAAAAACAAAACAGGGCTGAAGAATGTAAGAAAGATTTGAGAGAAATGATAAAAAGAGCAAGAGTTTAGAGGGCTTTTTGAAGAAAACAGCTGCCTGGAATTTTTTAAATACATGGAAAACAACATCATTTAGTAAGATAAAGAAAGTAGTAACAGGGCAATTTTTATGATGGTTTTATTTTTTAATGGGAATGAATTTGGTAAAGTCACATTCAAATATTGAATCTCAGATACCCATGACCTTTGCATACAATAGCCACAAAACCATTCTGCACCTGGAATATGGGAGTAAGTTTGGTTCTACAGATACATTTTGGGACTTGTTATTCAAAGCTAAAGAGTTAAATAAGGCCATTCATGTAACTTAAAGACAGAGAAAAGCAGAAAGTCAGAAATAAAAGTATGATAAACCTGCAATTTTGGTTCTTTCCTGGCCAATGGGAGAATTCTTAAGATTGTCTTAACGTTAAACCTGGACTCTAAACACTACTCCTATTTCAGCTCTCCAATCTTAATTGTACTCCACCAGTGCCCATAATCCTGAAGGTTCGTTCACTGTCCTAAAACTGGCAAATAACTATCCCCATAGTTATCTGAGAGCTCCAAAAAACACCACTTCCCACCACCACCAACATAATGGCTCTATCTTCTCTTCCCTTCTGACAGGGAACTAGCGAAGAAGGAATCCGGGGCATACCACTTCCAGCTTAACAAAAAAGGTCTTTGTTATCATTAGCCTTTTTTTTAGCCTCAAAAAAGTAGAGGCCATCAAAGTGACAGAGGTAAGAACTTTTAAAGGTTACTCCACCTGTCTGTTCTCAACAGGGACAGTCCACTTGAATAGTCTCTGCTGAGGGGTATGGCGTGAATTCACCGCTGTTTGGTCAGACTAAGACCATGGAATCACTGGGTAAGGACACCAAAAATAATCTTCAGATTTAATACAATTCCTATCAAAATTCCAATGCCATATTTCACAGATCTAGAAAAAAAAAATCCCAGAATTCATATGGAATCACCAAAGACCAGTATCAGTCAAGGCAATCCTATGGATACAGCTGGAGCCATCTCAACACCTGACCTCAAATTACACTACAGAGCTAGAGTGATAACAACAGCTTAGTACTGGCATAAAAACAGACAGGAAAACCAGGCAATGGAACAGAGGACCAGGAAATAAACCAACGAGGCTGTGCCCACCTAGTTCCTGATAAAGGAGGCGAAATAGGAAAAAAGATAGCCTATTCAAAAAACTGGTGATGGCAAAACTAAATTCTAAGTGCAACTTTTTTATGATTATTATTTTTATTTTATGTGTATGAGTGTATTGCCTGCACGTGTGTAAGTGTACCCATGTCCTGTAATGCCCATGGAGGTCAGAAGAGGGCACTGGATTCCCTGGAACTGAAGTTACAGAGAGTTGTCAGCCGCCATGTGGGTGCTGGGACTATAACCTGGGTCCTCTGCAAGAGCAGCCAGTGCTCTTAACCACTGAGCCATCTCTCCAGCCATGGATTTGCAACTTTTACCTTATATAAAAATCAATTCAGCCAGGCACGGTGGCACACACCTTTAATCCCAGCACTCGGGAGACAGAGGCAGGTTGATCTCTGTGAGTTCAAGGCTAGGTTGGTCTACATAGTGAGTTCCAGGCCAGCTGAGGCTACAGGGAAGACCCTGCCTCAAGAAGAGAGAGAAAAAGAAAATCAGTTTGAAGGGCTAGAGGGATGGCTCAGTGGTTAAGAGAACTGGTTGCTCTTGCAGAAGACTGGGGTGTAATTCCTAGCACGCATGTGGTGGTTAATAACCATCTATCATGCCAGTTCCGGAGGATCTGACACCCTCTTCTGGCCTCTGTGGGCACTGTACAACATGGATGCACTTACAAACATGCAAGCAAACATTCATACACATAAAATTTTTTAAAAAATTAAATAAAAATAAAAATCAGTTCGAAATGGATGAAAGACCTGAAACTTAACAATAGTGAGTGCTCTACAGGTCATCGGTAGGCAAGAACTTTCTGAACAGAACATCAACAGCACAGAACTACCCTAAGTATCAACATTTGGGACTACACGAATTTAGATTCTGCACAGCAAAGGAAACTATCAGTAGAGCACACAGCACACAGAATGAGAGAAAATCTCTCCCACTCTACATCAGACAAGGGGTTACTGTCTGGAATTTACAGTAACTGCAAAAATTAAATATCAAGGGAATAAAATTACCAGTCAATAAGCGGGCTAATAAATTGAAGAAGCAGTTTTCAGAAAATGAAATACAAATTGCCGATAACTATTTTAACAGGTGTTCAACATCTCTTGTCAATGGGGAAATGCAAATTAAAATGACTTTAAGATGCCCCTTTACCCTGGTCAAAATGGTGCAATTCAATATTTCATGAAGAAATCCAGCAAGTGTTGACAGGATGTGGGGAAAGAGGAGCCTCTACTCACTGCTGGTGGGAGTACAAATTAGTACAGCCATTATGGAAACAAGTTTGGAGAGTCCTCAAAAAGTTAAAAATAGAGCTACTGGGCCTTTTGTCCCAGTTGGTGGTGCTATTTTGGGAGGTCTTAGAAGGTGTGGCCATGCTGGAGGAAGCACCTCACTGGGAGTGGGCTTAGATTCTTAAGCCGCCCAGTTGTGCTCTTGCTTCCTGTGCCTTCTTAAAGATGTGAGCACTCTGTTTTCTGCCCCAGCCCTTCCTGCCACCATACCTCCCCGCCATGACATTCCCTAGAACTGTAAGCTCTAATAAACCCTTCTATAAGTTGCTTGTTTCTATCACAGCGACAGAAAAGTAATTAATACAATACATAAAATGGATATTATTCAATGCTAAAGGAAAAAGAAACCATAAAATTTGCAGGAAAATGAATGAACCTAGAATGTATAATATTAATTGCTGGGTGTGGTGGCACACGCCTTTAATCCCAACTAGGGAGGCAGAGGCAGGTAGATCTCTGTGAGTTCGAGGCCAGCCTGGTCTACATAGGGAGTCCCAGGTCAGCCGAGGCTACAGGGAGACCCTGTCTCAAAAAGACCAATATATATATATATACAAGGATGCCCAATCTTACAAAGTAAAAACTGTATGTTCTTCATATGCAGATCATAGTCCATAATATATACATGCACATATGTAAACAAATGCATGTGTGGTATAATATTTAGAAAGATGAACAAGA
>NW_008336953.1:2224151-2259465 GCF_000622305.1 Nannospalax galili
AGATAGCATCTCTTTTAATTTAAATAAAAAAAAAAAAGCACCGGATATTGACTAGGGTATTTGCTCTTTGGTCTGAGTCGAACTTTCCACTTTGCTACAGCACATGAGGTTGAATCCTGACTCTGTCCACATGAAGCTGACATTTTGTTTTGCCAGCTGCTGGCATTCCACTTTCTCTGGAATACACATGCTGGTCTTTATGTGGTCCCTGCATTGACAGGTGCAAACACCAGATGATGGTGAAAATGAACAGTCATATTAATGGGAAAGCAGTTAGCTTCCCAAGTGGGAAGATGTAAATTAAATGATCATACTCACACTATTAAACAGTGATTATAAATAAGTTTTATAAGTATGTCTCATTTTCTTTTGAATTTATAACTAAAATTTCATAAAATTAAGGATATTCATTTATGTCAGAAGTCATGCTGCTTTAATTTCTTAATACTTATAATATTAATAAATAATTTCCTAAATTTTGAGTTAACAGCTAAGGTTTGTAATAGATGAAACATAATTATGTTAATTAGCTGTTATAAAATATTCTTTATAATATCCACATATCCCAATTCTCTTGTCAAGAGTCATTACAGTCTTTCTCCCCTAATTTTGACATTAACATCCCTCTTCTTAAACATTGGCTAGTCTTTCTGGGCTTTGTGAAAGGTATTTCCCCCTTTACCTCTTTTTCCTTCAAACAATTAAATGGATTACTATCACAATCACTTTCTAATTTATTGTGATGGTTAATCTCCATTGGCAACTTGATGAAATCTAGAAGCACCAAGGAAGCAACCCATATCAAGAATCACTATGAGGGATTCTTGGACCTGTGAGGGGCATCTGGACTGGGCGTTAATTGAGGTGGGAAGACCCATCTGGAAAGTGAGCATCAGCACTGTCCAGGTTTGCATCCTGGACTTCATAAAAAGGAAGCTAGCTGAGCACCAGCATTCATCGCTTTCTGCTTCCTGGCTGGATGTAATGTGAGCAGCTGCCTTGAGCTCCTGCCACCAGAAAGTTCTTGCCAGGATGCTCTGTACCCCGGAACAGCCAGCCAGAACAAACCCTCTTCTCAAGTTACTTTTGTCAGGATATTTTGTCACAGCGATAAGAAAAGTAACTATGGCACATCATGAAAAACTGATTTTTTTTTCTATCCAAACCTTTACTTTTATATGAACATTATTTTTATCTTCCAAGCAAACATTACCTTTGAACATCATAATACACAGGAAGCAGGGAAGGGGTGACCACTGGCTAAGCAAAGGAAGAGGAGTCAGAAACACATAGAAGAGCTCTGTATGAATGAGCCAGGCATGCAGGGTAGAGGAGCAGTGTCAAATTGTCCAACATGGACCTATACTTGTGTGCTACACTGCAACATTTTTGTTAATGACAGGCTACAACTATAAGACATCAAACCTTAAATTCAAGAAATTGTGTCAGGATAAATAGAAATAAATAGATAAAGAGAAACCAGCATCCAAAGATGCATAATCTATGTTGAAAAGCAAACATAAAGAGCAACTTTTGGGGGAGGGGTCACTGGGGATGGAACCCAGGCCCTTGCACATGCTCTGTGAGCACTCCACATTGAGCCACAACTCAGCCCAAGGAAAAGTCTTGAAGGCATCCCAAAGTTAAAGACACAGCAAAGAAATCACAGTCACATCAAGTGTCTGGTGAGAAACTGCAGGCAGAGTTTTGTCTTCAAAACATTTAAAGAGGACAAAACAGTTGACCCAGACTTCTATACTCAGAGAAGAAGGCAAAATAAAGACTTTTCTCAATACACACACACACACACACACACACACACACACACCACACACAACTAAGAATTCATCATCAGTTGACCAAAAGGAAGGAGACTGTGATAGTTAGATAGAACCTTAGAAGTACACAGAAACAGAAGCTCTAGAAATGGTGGGGAGGCTTCAAACACAAATCTTAAGACAAATTCAATCATCTTTTTGCTATTTGAAAATAATTTTAATAAAATTTAAGGGTTGGAGAGATGGCTCAGCAGGTGAAGATGCTTACCACCAAGCCTAATGACCTGAGTTTGATCCCCAGCATCCACATGGTGGAAGGAGAGAGCCAAATCCCAAAAGTTGTCCTCTGACCTCCACATGTGTGCTGTGGCACAGGAATGTCCCCTCCACAAAAAAAAAAAAAAAAAAAAAAAAAAAAAAAAAGAAATGTTAAATTGCTAACAATATTTTTTAAAATTTTTAAATTTTTTGAAGTATATCACGTTAGGCATTCCAAAGAACTGGACTTCTGATGGAACATTAGAATAGTCATTTGAAGCAAGATATGTGAACATACATGGTTTCATAGGAGCTTTCTAGAAAACTCTTACCAACGTTACTGCTCAAGACTATGCTAGTTAATGAGAGATTTCTAGACATTTTAACAAACCGCAGTGGTTTTCCATTATATTCTTACCAATCCACTGTTGCTTTACGAATTCCTGTTCTCTGGCCTTTTCAATGAGTATAGAAAATCTAAATGTATTGAAATCTAATTTAATGTAAACAATTTCCTTTAAATATGCCTATGCTTTATTTAATATCAACCAGATAGAAATGTTATATATTTAATTGGAATCTAATTATATAGTCTCACTTAGAGAAATGGAGTCCCAGAATTTCCCTCTAGGTTGTTAGGTTTGTGGCCACACTGAGATTAGTAGAGCAGGTTTTTCAAGCAGTTTTTAAGACTTTTTAAATACTTTACTTATTATTTTTATTTTTTATGTGTATGAGTGTACTGCATGCATGTAAGTGCTCGCTGGAGAGAAAGCCCAGCGAGTGCAGCAAGTCACTCTGTTACGTAAGGGCAAAATGCCTGCTCTGGGGTCCTAGCTTGCCAAAGACGACATTTCAGTTACCACCAAGCCATTACCAAATGTGATCAAGACCTAGCATCTGTCCCCATGGCTGACAGTGCCTGGGAAGGGGTAGGAAACCTACCCCTTCCTCATCTCTCACACTTGTCTGTTTCTGATTCATGGCAAAATATCCAGTCCTTGATTCAAGTTATACTGAAATATTGTGAACTTCACAAACTGTTACCATTGTTTCTCAACAAAACAGGATTAGAAGTCTAAAATCCTAGCTGGCAAGCTGGCCCAGTAGGTGCCCACAGAGCCTGATGATCCAAAGTCAATCCCTGGGACACACAGGATGGAAAGAGAACCAACTCCCACAAGTTTTCTTCTGATTTGCACATATGTTGTGGCATGTATATGCCCCTGCTTCAAGTAAGTAAATAAATAAATGTAAAAAAGGTGTTTAAATATAAAGTCCTTCATGATTTTAAAAATATTTCTCACTTGTGCAAGAAATATTAAATGTCATTTTCACTAAAGTATTTTTAGTTCCAAGTATATTGAAAACATTTATTTCATTATCAAATTATCCAAAATAAAATAACAGAAGATCAAGCTACCTTTAGTTTGAACTTTAATTAATTAATTACTGAATTTGTTTTTGAAACAGTCTCAGTATGTAGCCCAGGCTGGCTTCAAACTCACAGTTCTGTTTCAGCCCCTAGAGTGCTAGGATTAGTCATGAATCACTATGCTTAGCTCACTTTCATTTTAAAGAGGTGTTGGTCTCTGAAAGCAAACACTAAAGATGAACTTATTTTAGTGGTAAATGAAAAATTTGATTTTAAAGAAAAACAAGGCATCCCAGCACATAATTTCCAATTACCTCTACATGGCAAAGTTATTCATCTTAAACAAAAATCCAGTGCAGGGCCAGGGAGATGACTCAAGCAAGCTAAAATCCCTACTGCATAAGCCTGATTATCTGAGTTTGTTTCTCAGAACCCATGTAAAAAAGCCAGATGTAGTGGCATATATCTGTAACCTCTGCACTCCTATAACAACAAGATGGGAGGCAGAGAGAAGAATCTTCTGGAAGCTTATGGGCCAGCTAGCCTGCAAGAGACACTACTTCAAAAAGGCAGAAGTCTAGAACCAAATCCCTAAGTTGTCCTGTGAGTTCCACATGAGTGGCATGGCACACGTGAGCCTGAACACACACACGCATGCAAACACACACACATTAACAATAATTAATAATGATGATAATAATTCTAATATAAGTGAAATTCTTTTGTATCAACATAATTATTAAAATACAGTAAATACCCTTTAACAGCCTCTGGAGACCACATGTATCCAGGGTCATCCTCTCACAGTTGCCCCATGTTGTCAGTTCAACAATCAGCAAAGTGCTGGCTTCCGGCTTTGTGCCCTAAAACTAAAGGCTGATTTACCAGGCCCTGCTGAGGCAGAATGAAACCATGAGACAACAGATTATATTCCTTTCTTCCCTTATACAGTTTATTTTAAACTGTATGTGCAATTTTACCAAGCAAAACAGTTGAAAATGAGAGCTAATAATAATTTGGCATCTTAAGTTGTAACTGCTAGCTTGTAGAGTCCAGGTTGCAAAAACAACCCTGACAAAAAATTACTGAATACTAAGATAGTCAAGAGGGTTTTTTTTTTTTTTTTTTCTGCTTGTAAAAATTGCTTTGTGTTACAAGAACTCTAAGAATGGGAACACAGTTGGCCTTGTCCTTTGTCCCATTTCCCACACAAGGGCCCCTAAACAGACCTAAGCACAGACCATATGGCCCATCAGCATAGACCAGGTTACCCCAATGAGGGCTCAGAAGTCTTCCAGGGAAGCATTTACTGGGTGTGACCTTAATTAACTAATTACTTGGGGGAGGGGAGAAAGGAGGGGAAACCTGGGATTCCAATTTAACCTTGATATGTGAAACCTGAGTGTTTGAAATGTTTTACAGATATCAAAACTAAACTTTACACAAGTACCTTGTACAAATACAATTTTATGTTGTGAAATCTTTCATAAACAGAAGTCTGAAGGCAATGTGCATATCATGTTTTTCAGACTGGCCAAACAGTGCGTTTATCACTGTGGACTGCCCTATGCAACATATGCACGGTTCCCACCGAATGACACACATTTCAAAAATAAGTATGATTAATTAGTAAGTGAAATGACTGATGTAAAAAGTTCCTGCAGTGAGATTTCCATGCAGTCATTAGCAGGTAGTGAATATTCTAAAACCCTTTAAAGTCCATTTTAAGAGGTCTAGTTACCCTCATGTTTAAATATTTAAAGCCTGAAACAGGAAAATCCTAAGCAATGTGGAATTGATAGAGTTAATATGACCTGAAGAAGCAGCCCTGGGAGAAATGTGGTCTCCATTTACTGCAATCATAGTGTGATGATTATCAACAGAAGGGTATGGGCCAGGCAGCAGCCACAGTGAACCAGAAAATGTATTTTGAAATTTAGTCGATTAATACAAAGATGGAAGCAACACTTCCCCTCCCCCTGTCCAATTTTTACTTTATTGTTGCACATTAACTTGGGAGTCTCGCCAACAGAGAGTGTTCAGTGAAATTCAGGAAACCCTAGGTAACAATCGCTCCAGCCAGAAGTGTGTTAGAGCAAGAGATAGAAATTACACTTCTCAAAGACCCTAAGTGACTCTTCTAGACCAGTTTTGTACTTTCTCAGTGGGAGGCAACGGGAGGTGTCTGTGCCCCTCCCTCAGTGACTCAAAGATCTGTAAATTGCAGCCTTGCTGGTGGCAAGGGGAGGGGATCCCCTGCTGCTGGGACCTCAGGGTAGGAGATCAGCTGCTGGGGCCGGCTGCTGACCCTATTCTGCCGTCTTCTAGCAAACATTTAGTGCCTCACACCCCAGACCCCAGACCTCAGACCCCAGATCCCAGACCCAAGAACCCGTTTCGTTGGTTGCTGACACCTTCTGGAGCAAGATACTGCCCGGCACCAGTCCACTAAGCCCAAGCCTTGAACTAGGATTCCTTGAAATCAGCACACCCTGTATAAATCTTTTAAATAACAAAATGCTTAAGTTCATCTGGGAGTGGGCAGGAAGCCTCCAAAAACCCGCTTTTCAGATTTGACATGTGCAAAAGTGCAGTCACTGACCTCTTAAGATTCCATGTGCACCTCTCCCACCACAGGAAATGTCGGGCAGATACAGGAAGGGAAGCCGGGACCTGGGTACCTGTGTGGGGGAACCTCTACTCTCCCCCTTTCCACCATGCCCAAGAGCAGCTTCTCTTCTGGTCCCTGAATTCCCAGGTTGCTAACTGGGAAGATAGGTCTGTACTTTTAAAAATCCTGACGTGGGCCTTCAGTAAAAAGCCTTTCTTTTTTAAGGTGGTGAAGATGGAATCTAGGGGTCCCAGAATGGATATACCACTGAGTATATCTCCAACCTTTCACAAAGATCTTTTTGGTTTTGAAAAACTAGGTAGCGTGGTATTGCTCCTATGGGCTCCAGCAATGAACCCCTGTTCTCTGTCCTGTAACCTAGGGTGGCTGGTTGGCCTCCCTGCCTATGTCAATAAACAGCACTGAACTCTCAGACCAGAGGGGTGATGGTGGCAGTGGTGGTGTGTGTTTCTGTGGAGTGAGAGCACTGACTTAAGCAGGCAGAGGCCAGAGGAGGACCTTGGGTGTTTTCCTCTATCCTAGTCTGCCTCATTTCCTTGAAATAGGGTCTTTTACTGAACATGAAACCCACTTTTTAAGCTCCCAGTGCTGAGATTACAGGCTCAGCCTCTCCTCCCACTCCCACTCCCAGTGCTGAGGCTCAGGCCTGCCTGGCCTTTTTAACATGAGTGCTAGGGATTCCAACTCAGGTCCTCATGTTCGAACAGCAAGTGCTCTTAACCAGAGTGTCATCTCCCCAGCCCTTAGACTAGAAAACAGTTTCTCAACATCTGGGTTATAAAACAACCACTTACAGAATCCAGTCACTGGTCAGTCATGTGCACATTCTCTCTTCTGAGCCTTACCCTTCCTTTTTAAAAATATTTTAGTTATTATTTTTATATGTGTGTGTGTATTGCCTGCATGTAGGTAAGTGCACCCGTGTCGTGCAATGCCCATGGAGGACAGAAGAGGCTGTCGGATCCCCTGGGACTGGGGTTATGGACAGTTTTTAGTTGCCATGTGGGTGCTGGGATTCAAACCTCGGTCTTCTGCAAGAAAAGCCAGTGTTCTTAACCACTCACTGAGCCATCTCTCCAGCCTCTGTTGTTCCTTATAATAGGCCTACTTACTAATTTTTACAGTGGAAACTGTTTTCCTTCTTCCTTCCTACCCCTCCCCCGCCCAGTTTTATTTTTTTTCTTTGTGTGTGTGTGTGTGTGTGTGTGTGTGTGTGTATTTGAGATGGGGTCTTTCAGTAGCCCTTGCTAACCTCAAACTCACTGCTGTAGCCCACACTGGCCTGACTTTCTCTGGCAGAGTACCCCTGGTCTCCTTCCCCCTCACTTCTCTGGAACAGGAGCGACCTACCCGCCTGGTGAAGTAGCCTCCAAGGCCTGGGTCATTTCCTACCCCTCTTTTGAAGCAAGGTACACATAGACTGTATGATTCTACTCTGCCCTTCCGTGTCCTGTAGAGAGGCAGAGCCTGCCACCTTTAGTGTGTGTGGTGGAGAGTGGAGGCTGGGGAAGGAGAATGTGGAACTAGCAGAAATAAGACTGAGGCGCACAAGAGATCCAAATGCCCAACTGGACAGATTCTCCATGCAGGGTTATACACTAGACCTCTGGGTTCTATCTAGTTGGGGTCTAAATTTTTTGGAAGTCAACACAGAAAAAAAAAAAAATCTTTGACTAGTTACATGATTCACAATACCCAAAGCTCATCTACACTGACCCACAGCGAAGAGGACAGTTCTTCACAGGACCATTAGAAAAGACAGTTCTGCATAACATATGACCACACAATATTTCATGTCTGGTTACTTCTTGTTGAGATCAAATACCTTGGCAAAAGCAGCTTATGGGAGAAAAGGGTTTATTCTGGCTCACATGGGGAAGTCTAGGCAGCAGGAGTCAGATAGTAATGTACTCAGTCCGGAGGCAGAGGGAAATGATGTGCATGCTTACCCAGTTTTCTCCTTTCTACAGTCTGCGACCCAAACCTAGATAACAGTGTCACCCACTATTAGGGGGCCTCTTCCCACCTCAGTTAACCTAATCAAGATAATCCCTCATAGGCATGCTCAGCGACTTGTCTCCTAGGTGATCCTGGATCCTGTGAAATTGAGAATCAACACAGCATCATAAGCCACAATGAACTAAGCCTCACAGAACCGCTTAATGTGGTTAAGGAGGGCAATCGCTTGTAATTCATGCCTTTCGGTTCCTCATAGTGCTGTTTAATCTAGCTGTGGACTGTAGGCTCTACATGAGCAAAAGGACTGGATTCCAGCATGCCTGTCGGGCAGTCATAAGCATCTGATTCTATGGGGGTGTAAGGCCTTAGTGATGATGCGCCATAGCAAGCCAGAATGTAACTTTCTATTTTGCTAATTCAACAGAGATTCATTAAGGCTTATTAGCAACCAACCTAAAGAAACTTGGAGGAAGGTAGGCATCCTCTTGAGAAAGCGAAGGGACCTAGCAAAGGCACCCTGGTTAGCTGCCAGAGTCCCTGGTTTCAAGTGAGAATCAAGTGTGTTAGACAATGGGCCCGGTTGATGCTGGGCATGAATTAGGAGGCACAAGGTCTCAGCTGGAATAGGCTCACAGGACCAGAGCCTGCATACCTGAGGGTGCTGCAGGGGATGGTGATATACATGATTCCTACCTTGAGTTTCTCTTGCTTTGGAGTTTTCTTTGAAATCTTTTCTTTCACCATAGGTGTTACACTGGAGAGAGCAGGTAGTCTCACAGGTTCAGCTCCAGATGTTGGTGATGTCACACTCTTGGAAAGTCTACCCCTGCGCCATGGGGAAAGAGAACCTTCTCTTCCCTTCGCAGCTTTCATACCCTGGCACACAAAGAGAGCCAACACAGTCCTTCCCATGGCCTTTCTCAGTCTCAGAGTTGGCCCCTTCCTTCCCCTCCCCAGCAGGAACCCAAGACTTGGCAGCTTCATTCCCAGAGGATGTGAGTCTGTGCGTGTTCCTACTGCCAAAGCTTGCCCTAGCTTGCCTTGATGGGCTGCTGGGCTTGATTGTCCCTGCCCCCACCCACCTCCCCAACTCTCCTATCCCAGTCCTGATGTTCTAGTGAAAACATAGACAGATGGATGTTCTCTTTTGGGACACTTGGAAAGATTCAAAAAAAATTTGGTCCTCGTGAAGTGGGTGAGACGGTAGACTGAGGTTTGTATTTAGGTGAAAAGAGGCAGGAATCTGCAGCCCCAGGGCTGGGAGCAGCAGGGAGGCCGGCTCTCTGGCCCAGCACTCTGGCTCCTCCTCCCCTGCCTGCTCTCCACCGTCAGCTCAGCCCCTCCGGCTCACCTGTTTTGTTTCACTTCCAAGCACTTTCTTTTAAATTCACATATAAGAAAGTGAAAAGTATCAGTATGACACATACAGATTCTTGAACCCAGATGCAGAGAGAGAGAGAGAGAGAGAGAGAGAGAGAGAGAGAGAGAGAGAGGAGCACAAACCCTGATGCTTTCGCTCGAGTAACCCTGATGCTTATGCTGGCGTACTTCCTTCTTATTTCTATGTCCTCTTTCTGTTTATTGATCTGTAAAATTCAAGGACCATATCATCTATTATCATTTTTAAAGATTAAATCTTTATAAAACATCTCTGTACTATGGGTATACCGATTATAATGCAAATTAGAAAACAAATTTGTATCTAGAAAAAAGACACTTTAAATACGTGAACAGAAACAGATAAAAGTGCAACTATTTACAGTTGTCAGCATCTATTTATGACTTTTACGTGTAATTGATTATATAGAAATACATGTTGTTTGCTTATGAAGTGATATTTTGGTACATTATAATAATCTTATTATAGTCCTGTTCAAACATTTCTTTACGAACAAGGTAATTAAATAGTCAATTTCAATGATAGAATAAAGTTGTACTTTAAAAGTTAGAATTCTAAGTTTCAGGCATAAAAGAATTACCCAGTTACCTCTCCCACCCAATCAGTTGACCTTAACTCCATGAGGGGGAGGGGCTAAGGACACATAAGCTGAGAATGCCACAAGGCAGGTCTCCCGCCATTTTGTGTTACTGTCCGGAAGCCACAGGATTTATGTTTGGGTGTGGACTTTCCAGCACAGCCATGAATGGAGGGAGGGGCCCATTCTTCTATAAGTAAACCAGCACTTCAAGCTCAGTTAGCAACTCCAATAAACCTGTTAGGATTTTCCAAACACAGGTTTTGAAGAATTCTTGCCTCAGGTTGTCGTAAGGATGGTGGGGGGAGGGAACCAGATGCCTGTGCACCTTCCAGCAGTGAATTTGACATTATGAGAAATGTCAATGATTCTAATTATGATTAAGCTTATTAAAAATTAAAACAGTGATAAGAAATACAGGTAACCATTCATCTCATTAATATCTGAAACCTCTCTCACTTTAAGCATTGATCAGACTCCATAGAAAGATATCTCATAACATCTTCCCATCTGGGAGGACAGCTACTGATGCCCAGGAAGAATTGTTAGTGGTCTCAGTGGATCTGAACTTAAACCTAATATTATACTTATGCCCCCCATAACAGTTTTAAAATGGTTTTCTCAAAAGTCTTCAATATAGCCATTGTCAAATGGAATAGTTTTTCACAGGAATGAAAAAAAATGCCTTAACATTCAAATACCAAGCATTTCATCTTATTATCCAATGTGGAAGACAATACAATCACTTCATAGCTGAAAGCATTTGAAAAAATTCAGCATCCAATTATGACAAAATAAAGCCCCCAGGAAACTAGGGATAAAAGAAAACTCTTAAACTTGACAAATGTTTGCCATAAAAACATAGCCAAAGCATATCTGATTATATTTGACAATTTTGTTTATGTACAAAATCCTAAGGAATCTATAAAACTGGGACTGGAGCGATGGCTCATCAATTCAGAGCACTGGCTGTTCTTGCAGAAGACCTGGGTTCATTCCCAGCATCCACATGGCAGCTAACAACTGTCTATAGCTCCAGTTCCAGGAGATCCAGTGTCCTCTTCTGTCCTCTGCAGGCATTGCATGATACTGGTGCACTTATATACATACAGGCAAACACTCGTGTACATACATAAATAAAATTTAAAAAGGAATCTACAAAATTATTATTATTGTAGCTAATAAATTAATCCATAGTGGCTGCAGGATACAGCATTGATATAAAAATCAAGTGTGTTTTATATACAACTGACAACTGAAAATAAAAATCTAAAATGTTCTATCTACAAGTTCCAAAAATACAAAATACTTAGAAATGAATTTAACAAAATATGTAAGATCTCTGTACTAAAAATAACAAGAAGTTGTTAATGAAAATTAAAGAAGACATAAAGGAATAGAAATATATCCTATGTTTATGGATTAGATGACTTAGTGTAGAATACATTAAAATGCCAAGTTTTTCTAATTGATCTATAGATTTACTACAATCATAATCATACTAACTTTTTTATGAGAACAGAAAAGTTGTTTCTAAAAATAGTATGAGAACACAGAGCATCTACAGTTTTTAAGATAATTTTGGAAGTTAATAAAGTTAGGAGAGTTACTATTCCCTATTTGAAGACTTATTATAAAGTGATAATAAAGATATTTCGCTATTGTAAGGATTGGCATATCATTTTAGAACAGAATAAAGAACCCAAAATATCTTGATTTTTTTGTAAAGTTCCGACAGTGATCAATCCAATGAAGGAAAAAGTCTTTTCAACAAATTTCACCCCATCTCACATCATACAAAAAATGTATTTACTATGAATAATATTCAACAAAAAGCTAAAATCATAAATGTTAAAAAAATATAATGGAGTATCTTCTTGATTTCAGATATGTAAAGGCTTTTAAATACATATAAAATACTATATCCACAAAAGAACTGCACTGATAAATTAGACTTTAAAAAGTTTTGTCAAATACATTTTCAGTTCCCAGCACCCACGTGGCATCTCACAACCACCTATAACTGTAGTTCCAGAGAATCTGATGTTTACCTCTGGCCTCCTTAGGTACCTGCACTCACATGCCCATGCCAAATACACACACACACACACACACACACACACACACACAATTCAAAATAAAATAAAAATATTCTTAAATGAACAGAAAAGGCATAGTTGAGTAGAAATTACTTTGAAAAATATATGAGGAAAGATAGTAGTCCAGGAAACAATTCCTGGGCTGTGTTGTAGCTGCATGCTAGGCTTTTGATAACTACCGAATTTTGCCTAGTTATTCAGTGTCCCTGCACCTTCTCACTGATGTAATGGTCAACTCAGTGGCCTGCTATTTTGAAATAACTGTAAATTCATAAGCAACAGTAATAAATAATTGTGAGACTTTGAGATGTGCTTTACTCAATTTACCCCAAGGGTAACATCTTGCAACACTGTAGTACAATACCACAGTGGGGTGGGGTGGGGGGGGCAGTGACATTGATACAACCCACCAAACTTATTCAGGTTTCCCTATGTGGTGTATGTGTGCTTAGTTCTATGTAATTTGATCCTGTGCACAGGTTTTTGTATCTTCCAATACAGTCAAGATGGGGAACAATTCCATCACCACAGACCCTTTGGTTTAGCTTTTTTATAGCCACCTCCCTGATTGGGCATCTCCCTGCCACCCTTAATTATAGTTTTTACTCCATTTCCAAAATTTTATCTTTTCAAAATACTGTATAAATAGAATAATGCAAAGAATATGTGTGTAACCCTGTTGGACTGGCCTGTCCATTCAGCATAGTTTGACTTTTACAATATGAACGTACTCTGAACAAAAGACTTTTATTTAGCTTTGCAATCAAAAAGTTAATCTTAGCTTGTTTACAGTGTCAACAAGCTCACTGAGCCATGAGCTCCTCTTATAACCTAAATGCAGCTTTAATTCCTCAAGATCCTTCCTTTCCCTGAACTTAGAATAATGTATGTATGGGTGTGTGTATAAGCAGAGCATCAAAAGCGCAGTTGATTCCAACAATGATCTGCAGATTTTTCCATTTGCATTGCAAAAAATCGATGGATTCAATGGATATGTCTGTTTATAGTTCTGCAATTTGTGTTGGTCTGGGTCTAGAAATTCTGGTTTGTTCTTGGCTGAGATGGATGCTGAGCCATTAAGGCTGTTGTTACTTAAGCATCTCTGTCATGTGGCTTCAGATGGTAAATGCCACAATGATTTGCTCAAGGTGTATCCAAATTGTTGCCTGTGTCGCTAGTTTATTCATGTTTATTGCTAACTTGTATTGTGTAGTCTAGGTGCACCACAGTTTAATCGTTCATCTGTTGAAGGATGAGTGGGCAGCTTTCAGCTTTTAATGATCATAAATAAAGTCGATGTCTATTTTTGTGCAAGAATATAAGTATTCATCTTTCTCTATGGGAAATTTATGAATGCAGTTGCTAGACTGGATGATACTTGCATGTTTAGTTTTTAAGAAACAGCCAGACTTTCCCTAGTTATGTAGTTCCTCTGTGTTTTTGACAACATCTACTGTTACTGCTGTTTCTCTTTTTAATCTTTAATGAATTTAATAGGTAGTGGTATCATTGTGGTTTCATTTTGCATTTCCCTCCTGGTTAAGATGGCGTATCTTTTCATGTGCCTCTTCAAGGGACTGTCTGTTCGTGTCTTTTGTCCTTTTTCTTTTTCTTTTTTTCTTTTTCTTCTTTATTTATTTTTATTTTATGTGTATGAGTGTTTTGTCTGCATGTGTGTATCATCAGATCCCCTGGAACTGGATTTACGAATGGCTGTTAGCTATCATGTGGGTGCTGGGAATGGAACCCAGGTCCACACAGTGCTCTTAACAGCTAAGCTGTCTCTCCAGCCCATTTTCTAACTGGATTGAGTTTTGAGAGGTCTTTATATATTCTAAATATTACTCCTGGAGTAGATACATGGTTTGCAGATATTTTCTCTTCCAGATATGCAGTGTGACGTTTCAACTCCTCATGTGTGCATACATGGAGAAAAGCTTTTAATTTCACTGAGATCTGCACTGAGCATTTATTTTCTTACAAAATTTGTGTGTTGATGTAATACCAATACCAGTGTGACATTAGGGGTGGAAACTTTGGGAGTTAATTCAATCTAGATTAGGTCTTGGGAATGGACCCTCACAAGTGGGATCAGTGCCCTTGTAAAAAAGAAGACAGATCTCTCCATGAACACACTCCTCTGAAAGGCTAGGGTACACAGAGTGAGCAGATGGCTCTCTGCACCGGGGAAGTGGGCTCTTACCAGACATCAAATCACCAGGCACCTTCCTAGCCTTAGGACTGTAAGAAGCACAAATCCATTGTGTAAATCTATGATGCTTTGTAGTTACAGTCTGAGCAGCCGAAGATAAGGTCTGATTATCAATCTTTCCTTTTATGGGTTATGCTTTTTCTATTTACATTTATGGACATCTTGCCTAACTCCTGATTCCAAAGATTTTATCTCTTATATATTTAAAAAATATCTACAATTTTATATTTCATGCATGACTTCACGATCCGCTCTTAGTTGTCTCCGTGCATTGAATGGGGTTTACACAGAAGCTCACTGTTTGGAGTTATGGATAGGAAATTTTCCATGTGTTGAAGTCTAGCTTTCTGGACTGGAGAGATGGCTCAGCAGTCAAGAGCACATACTGCTCTTGCAGAGGACCTGAGCTGGGTGCCCAGCACCCATGTCAGGCAACTGGCAAATGGCTGGTAACTCCAACTCTGGAGGATTGATGCCTCTGGCCTCCCTAGGCACTCACACAGGTGGCATACACTCACACATACACATAATAAAAAGATTAGCTTTCCTCCATTGAGCTCCGTACCTATCTCATAAATCAGTTGAATTCATTTGTATAGGTCTGTTTCTAGAGTCTTTCTTTTACCACTTGTTCTGTAGGGTCTTGTTATTGACCCTACTGTTTCAATGACTGAAGCTCTGTGACATACTTTAACATCAGGCAGAATGAGTCTTCATAACATACTATTTTTTGATTATTGATTTGTCTGTTCCAGCTATTTATGATTTCTGACATAAATCTTAGAATGAACTTGTCTATATCAATTTTCAAAACTTTCTGAGATTTTGATAGGAAATTGAAATAAATTTGGGAAGAATTAATACATAATATTGGTTTGTTTTTTTTTTCAGTCTTTTTGAGACAGGGTCTTCCTATAGCCCCAGCTGGCCTGGAACTCCCTACGTAGACCAGGCTGGCCTCGAACTCACAGAGCTCAACCTGCCTCTACCTCCCAAGTGCTAGGATTAAAGATGTGCACCACCACGCCCAGCTTAATTTATTAATTTATAGACTTTTTGATCAATTTGAAGCTGCTTCCTTCTATTCCTAATTTAACAATAGCTTTTATCTTGAATGGATGTTGAATAATTTTTCAAATGCTTTTTTCTGCATTCAATGACAGGATCACATGACATTTTTTCTGTAATATAGAGACACTGATGCATCTCAGTAATTGTTAAAAGTTGAACTAGTCTCGGCAGGCAGTTGCAGCACAGTTGGTCTCCTGTCTCCTCGCCAGCTCAGATGGCCTCCCAGAACCTCAACCCAGCCACAGCCAGCTTAGCTTCTTTGTGTAAAGGCGCTGAGCCCAGTGGGGTGCCACTTGGGGTCCTGTGGGCAAAAGGCTACAACAGGAGCTGAGGACCCTCATGATGTCCAGTGACAAAGGAATTTCTGCTTTCCCTGAATCAGACAACCTTTTCAAATGGATAGAGGCCATCCATGGAGCAGCAGGCACAGTTTATGAAGACCTGCGGTATAAACTCTCCCTAGAGCTCCCCAGAGGCTACCCTTACAATGCAACCACAGTGAGGTTCCTCACGCCCTGCTATCACCCCAACGAGGACACACAGAGCAACATCTGCCTGGACAGCCTCAAGGATAAATGGTCTGCCCTGTTTGATGTCAGGCCCATCTTGCTGTCTATCCAGAACCTGTTAGGAGAAGCCAACATCGTTAGCACTTTGAACACACATGCAGGTGAGTTCTCGAAAAACCTCACAGCTTTTAAGAGGCACCTTCAGGAAAACATTCAAATCAAGCCTCCAGTCCAGAGCCCTGACCCAAGCTGTGCAACTTCTTCTGTGCTGTCTTTTTATTTTTTTCCTTAGATGGTCTGTCCTTTCCTTGATCCATACCTTGAACTGTGGTGTTATTTTTGTTTTTATTTCCGTTTTTAAAAATTAAGGCTGCTTGAGCCCTTACAATGTATATTAAATAAATATATGTTGATTGTTTTTGTATTAAAAAAAAGTTGAACTAGTCTCATACAAACTCACAGCACTGGTGACAGCATGCATAAGTCCTGTGCAACTGTAAATCAGACAAAATTCCAGCATAGACATGGGGAAGTGAGTAAGAAATTCCAACCAACCTAATGAATGAACATTTGGCAATTGATGGCTGCTGGAAGGGAGAGAGGCAGTGTCTTACAGGGATGGGATTCTTGGTGGGCCAAGTGGATGGACCCACACTGAAGGACATTTGGGGACACAAATCAGACCCTATAGGCCATGTCATATATATATATATATATATATATATATATATATATGAGAGAACATTTATATATATATATATATATATATATATATATATATATATATATATATATATATATATATATATATATATATATATATATATATATATATATATATATATATATATATATATATATATATATATATATATATATATATATATATATATATATATATATATATATAACCAGAAATCTATATTGTATGAAAATCATAAAAATTAATAAAAATGTTGAACAAGACTTACACACTATAAATAAACCTCATTTACCCACAATGCATAATTCTTTTTATATACAACACATTTTGATTTACTAATATTTGTTACAGTCTCTATTTAGATTTAACATCATGGTAAAATTAGTCTCATAGACACACTGGGAAATATTTCCTTTTCTGAAATATTATGTAAAAGTCCAAATGTTTAGTAGTGATGTCCAGTTAAAACATAGACTGGGAAGTTTGTTTTTTGGGAGCTTTTCAATTAGGAATATAATTTCTTTGAGGTTGGATGACTATCAGAAAATCTGTTTAATCTAGACTGAATCCTGGTATTAGCTTTAGAAGAATCACATCAGGTTTTTTACAATTTATTTATTTATGTATATTCATTTATTTTTATGCGCCTGCACAAGTTTGTGTATACCACAAACTTATGTATACCCAAGAATCCCCCAGAACTGGAATTACAAGTGGTTGTAAAACTCTTGATTTTGGTGCTGGAACTGAACCCTGGTCTTCTGTGAGAGCAGTACCGTGCTCTTAACCACTGACCATTTCTACAGCTCCTACTTCAGGTTTTAAATTGAAAAATTTATGATCATAAACTTGTAATTTTCCATGATTATCTTTCCAAATGCTGCCCATTTGGTGGTAATGCCCCATTTTATTCTTAGTTTTGGAGTTTTGCCTGTGTCTGTTTGTTAGCTTGATAGAGATTTATCAGTTTCAATGATTTTTTTTTTTCAAAGACCTCTTTGTTCATTGATTTCTATGTTGTTTTTCTATTTTCGGTTTTAATGATCTTCGCTATTTTCTTTGTTATTTGCTTCTTTTTGTTGATTTGGGTTTATTTCTCTCTCTCTCTCTCTCTTTCTAATTTCTTAAGGGTAGAGGATCTTGAGTTTGAGAACTCTCTTGTTCTCTACTGTGTTTACTGCTAGGTTTCCCTCACCACTACTGCCCCTGTCTGTTCCATATTTGGCCTTACTTTCCATTCAGTTAGGTTTTTAGAAGTGTGTTGTTTGCTGTGCGTGGTGGTGCATGCCCTTAATCCCAGCACTCAGGAGGCAGAGGCAGGTGGATCTCTGTGAGTTTGGGGCTAGCTTGGTCTACAGAGCGAGTTCCAGGCCAGTTGGGGCTATAGGGAGACCATGTTTCAAAAAAAAAAAGAAAAAAAAGACCTGGGGGCTGGAGAGATGATCGCTCAGCGGTTGGGAACACTGGTTGTTCTTACAGAGAACCCGGGTTCAAATCCCAACACCCACATGGCAGCTAAGAACGTCCCTAGCTCTAGTCCCAGGGGATCCGACAGCCTCCTCTGACCTCCGCGGGCATTGCACGGGTGCACTTACCGGCATTGCAGGCAATACATGCATACACACAGAATAAAAATAATAAAATAAAAATTTAAAAAGTTTACAAAAAAAAATTAGAAGTGTGTTGTTTAATGTCCAGGTGTTTGAAGATTTTGCTCCTGTTGTTTGATACAGCTAGACAATGTGTTGTTTAAAATGTCATGTTTTGAACATACATTGGGCATGTTATGGATATGGTCCTGGTGATGACTGTGCCATAGACGGCTGAGGAAGAGTGCATTCTGTGGCTGCACCGTGCTCCTGCAGGGCAGTTCGCCCTGATGGCTTGCGTCTTGCAGTTCTCAGCTCTGTGTCCAAACTGATTCATCTGCTGGTTCCAACATCTGGTGAGAGTTTTCACACTTTCCCAGTGGTAGTTGTAGATTTGTCTGTTTCTTCTTTCAGCTCTGCAAGCAGCAGCTTCTGGTCTCTGATACTGTCACAGACGCCTGTATGTATTGTAGATCATTCTCTCTTCTTGGTGGATTGATACACTTATCACCTTACAAGGTCGTTAAAATCGGACTCCAGGGGCTGGAGAGATAGTTCAGTGATTAAGAGCACTTACTACTCTTCAGAGGAGTCAGGTTCGGTTCTCAGCATTCACATGGTGGCTAACAACCGTCTGTAACTCCAATGCCCTCTTCTGAGGTGGTTATTTATTTTATGTGTATGAATATTTTACCTGCATGTATGTAAGTGCACCTGTGCGTTAAAACCCGCAGAGGCCAGAGGATGGCATCAGATCCCCTCGAACTGGAGATAAGGATGGCTGTGAGCCAACATGTGGGTGCTGGGAACCAAACCTGGGTCCTCTGCAAGAATAGTAAGTGCTCTTACCACTGAACCATTCCTCCAGCCTCCATAGTCTGATTTTTAATCCTCTCAGCTGGTCTCTGCCTTTTAATTGACTTGACTATTTATAGTTATGGAAATTATTAATATGCCAGGCCTCAGTCTGCCATCTCAGTATTTGTCTTCTGGGCTTTTTTTTTTTTTCATGGGAATATACATATTTATTTACCCTCACTTTGATCAGCCCATACAATTTTTTTTCTAATGTTCTTATCCTCTGTCATTGCACAACAGAGGTGCACTTACATATATGCAGGCAAACCACTCATACACATAAAATAAAATAATTTTTAAAAATCTGTTGTCTTGTGTTCAGATTAGGAAAATGCTAGCGAGCTGTCACCAAGTTCAGAGTCTATCTTCTGTCATTACCACTCCAGTGGCTCTATCCTCTGATTGCATTTCACTGTTTTTGAAAGGAAATTTCTGTTAGAAGAAATTTCATATGTTTTAAGAGAACTCAGTTTTTTTTCTTTTTAAATTTCTTTTTTATTTTTAAAAGTATTGAGTTTTTGTACATTACATGTAATAGTTCTTAATCAAATTTATACACTCCCCCCCTTTCCCCATCCACACCTCCCATAGCTCCCCATCACGGATTTCATGCATTCTGTCATATATGTTAAGTCCTATCTAGTCAAGCTTTTGTGCCCAGATGTTTGCTGTAAGTTCATCTACTGGAGTCTAGCCAGCCTATTGAGAGATCTTAAAGAAGATCAGCTCTCCCCCACCCAGCAGTAATCAGTTGCCAATAGTTCCTAGGCTAGGGTTGGAGCCTGTTGCTCATTTCCCTCATTCTATGCTGGGCTTTTGTCTGGTTGAGTTTGCATGGGTCTTGTGCATGTTGTCACCATTGCTGCAAGTTCATATGAGCAAGTTTCCAGTGGCCTGAAAGCCTCTCTTTCCTTAAGTCCATGCACCAACCCTGGCTTTTACAATCTTTCCGCCCCCTCTTCCACCATGGTTCCTGAGTCATGGGTGAGTGAGGTTTAATATAGGTCCTATCTAGGGCCACATACCCTGCAGTCTCTTGTTCTCTAAAACTTAGACCTTCTGTGGCCTTCTGTGTATATCACAATCTATTGTATGAGAAAGCTCAATTTCTTGATGATTGCTTTTAAAAAATATCTTGGTCAGATTGTTGTAACATCTGAGTTTTGTGGGTATTGAATTTGGTTTTCACGTGTGAGCTGTGGCTTTCCTAGTTATCAGTATGATAAGTGATTTCCAGGGTACCCTCAACATCTAAAATTCATTAGGAAACTGAAGTTCATATGTATTCCTGCAAACACTACTGAGAAGTGGTGCAGAGTCCTCGTTCTTCGCTACAGACAGATAAGGTGGAATTCAGCTCTGGCTTCCATTAGGGGAAGTGGACAGTTGACTCAAACCACTTTTTGGTGGGATAGTTGCACCACTCTGATGGTCTCCAGTTAAGACTAAGGAAGGATGGGAGAGTGGAATGTCCATTAGCCTTTCACAATCTCATTCTCCCAGTGAGGTAGAAAGTCACCTCTGCACTTGGTCCATTCCCATGGGAAGTAGCAGGGACTGCAGTTCTGACTGTCCACACCTGGTGCCCATTTGTTAAGCCTCTTGTTCATTCTGACTGACCCTGGACCCAGGAGAGAGAGACTCAGCTCCCTGAGATCCACTGACAGAGCAGACAGTGAAACCTAGTTTGGTGGTGAGCTGTCTTAGGCTTCCCTTTTGTCTTGCTGAATGTTGCTGGGGATGGAAGTTCAATCCTATTGACCCTATCACAGCAGGGGTGTGGTGGGGAGTTTTGCTTGACAGAGGTGGAAATCAGCTTTCACTCAGCCCCAGCAGGGGAATGAACCCCATCACCTGCTTCTACTACGCTCAAATACACTAGATTTAGAAACTCTACTACCACGCTCCATTTAATCGGGTGGAAGAACTGTAGAGTTTCCATGCCTTCACCATGCAGAAGGTGGCAGATTAGCTCTGCATTAAGTCTTGCCAACACTGTCCTAGCTGGAGAATGAGACCACCTTTGCTGGCTCTGGTATGCTGGTCTGGCATGAGGGTAGATGGGAAAGTGGGCAGCTACCAGCCCGTTTCCTGGTTCACTGGCTGGGGAAACCGGCTTTTTTGGAGGGTGTCTTTTTGGTTTGCTTTTGATCTTTGACTACTCGTTTTGTGTCGGAGGCTTCTAGTGTGTCCTGTTAGTTACTTTATGAAAACCAATAGGAAAACAGAGGAAAGCTGGCTATAGTGGCACAAAACTTTAATCCCAGCGCCCTGGAGGCAGAGGCAGGCAGATCTCTATGTGCTCGAGGCCATGCTGATCACATAGAAAGTTCTAGACCAGCCAGAGCAACATAGTGAGACCTTCTCTTAAAAAACTAAAAATGAAGAAGGAGAAAAGAAGAAACAAAGAAAGAAAAGGGAAGGAAAGGAAAAAAAGAAAGAAGAAAAGAAAGTGCAGGCTTTTGCCTGCTCTGCCATCCCAGGGTTCAGAGACAGTCACTGCATTGATTTTGCCTTTTAGATTCTCCCTGCACTTGTGTTTATCTACAGGGCTTTTCAGTTGTAAAACAGAGAGTCAGAGATGAATAGGGTTTCTGTCTTTATTGAAACCAGCAATCTCAATACTCACTTTTAAACACTTTTCTTCCTTTTGTTTATTGAATTTTTGCAAACTTCATACAAAATACTTTTATATTTAGATCCACTCCCATATCTGCATCACCCCTTACTAACCCCCCAACCAAATTTCATGTGCATACATATATGTGGATATGTATATTAAGGCCTATAAAGTCAGGTTTGTGTTGCCAAAAGCCCTTTGGTATCTGTTCGATCACTGCAGCTTGGTCAACCTACCCTTAAACAAGTCTGAATCTCCCCTTCCCAGCTTCTATTGGTCAGGTCGCCAATAGTTTCTTAGGTAGGAATGGGGTTTCTTACCCACCTCCCCACATCTATGCTGGTATTTTCAACAACTCACTCTTAAAATTATTTTATTTTACGTGTGTGTGTGTGTGTGTGTGTGTGTGTGTGTCTGAGTATATATTACAGGCAGTTGTGTGCTGCCAGTGAGGTGCTGGGAACTGAACCCAGATCCTCTGCAAAAGCAGCAAGTACTCTTAATCACTGAGCCATCACTCCAGCCCCACCAATTTGGTTTTTTAAAAATAGAAAACGCAGGGCTGGCAAGTCAGTAAAAGCAAAAGTAAGTGAGTAAGACAGCTTGGTGCACAAGCCTGACACCCTAAGTTTGATCTTCCAAACCCAGAGTGGGAAATCAAAAACCGACTCCTGAAAGTTGCCCTCTGACCTTCAAACATGTGTTGTGGCATGTGCATATCTGCACTCACACAACAGAAAAGTTTTAAAATAGGAAAAATGTTGTATTCACTTAAAAAATGATATACAAATGGTCAATAAGCATACGAAGATGTGTCCAATGCCATAACTTGTTGTATAAACAAAAAGTAAAGGCACAAGCAGACATCACTGTGCACTCACTTAGAAGAACTAAAAATAAAAGGTGGGCAAAGGTAAATGCTGGCAAGGATGAACGAGCACTGGAACTCGCATCCCGGTGTCTGGGATGTAAATGGCATAACCATTCCAGAAAAAGGTGTTTACTAAGTCATTCGACATATAGCTACACTACCATTTAACAATTCCATTTCAAAATATTCATGATATAAAAATAGATGACAAAAAATGGGCACAGAATATTCATAGTAGGCCCATTTGCCTAACTGGAGATGGCCCAGATATTTATCTGTAACAGGTTGGATAAACAAACTGGCATAGTCACAGAATAGAATTCTGCTCACCTATTTAAGAAAAAAAAAGAAGAAGGAAGAAAGAAAAGAAAGGAGGGGAAAACCAATCAACCAAACAAAAATATCTGCATATATGTACATATATACTAAAAGTCAATTTAATAAAAGTTAAAAGTTACACTATACAATATAAAAAAATAAAAGTATTGAATAAAAGTTTTTCAGGTAGGAAAAACATCACAAGCTATTTTATTTCACTAATAGTCAATGAAGCACGTTAAAATCATAAACAAATATTAACCACACCAGATGGACTGGTTAAAATAAACAAAAATTTAAAAGTCTAACAATGCTAGTTGTTGGCAAAGTTGTGGAGTTGTGAAACTTCCTTATAGTTGTAGTGATTGTATAGAGTTAATTTTGAACACTATTTGGCAAATAATCAATTAAAATTAATCACAGTGGGTAGACACTAGAATGACTCATACGAACGGCACCAGGGCATGTCACAGGAAATGAATACAGCAGTGTTCAGGAAGAGCCCCAAGTGGAAGCCATCAGAGCATCCCTTTGCTATAAGAAGAATGTCACCATTCTGGAATGATTTGCACAGTGATGTGGCAATGTTTGCAAAATGCCCAAAATTAGACATGAAGCTCTTTAAAGACTGAGTCAAAACTATTCATGTAATTGCTGTCCTTGATCAGCTTAAAGGGGAAATCTGCATGATAACCTGAATAGATTCATGAAAAAAATAAATCACATCTGATCTCCTTCCCCATCTCGCACATATAGCCACTCTTAGGAGTAAGGCAACCTCTTCAGTCAGGAGCAAACCTACAGCAAATGTTACATTTGATGGTAGAACATAAGAAAGTCTCTTTCAAGTCAGTACCTGAAAAAAATCCATCTGCTATGACTCTTGTTATTTTTATTTGCTTGAAAATTTTTGCCAGTGCAGTAGAGAAAAAAATACCAGGTATAAGGATCACAGTGGCAAACATTGAACACAGCCTCCAAAGTGGATATAACTGTCCATTAATACAGCCTGGTAAAATCCTAAGCATAAATTATTGGCAATAAGAGAGTTTAGCAACATTGCTGAATATGAGGTCAATATTCTAAAATCAACTGTAGTCTTCAACCACAAATTAAGAGAAATTGTAACTAGTGAAAATTTGCTGATGGGGGGCTCTAAATATGATCAAAATATATTGTATGAAATTCTCAAAAATCTAATAAAATGACAAAAAGAAATAAGTCTGAAAAATATTTTATAAAACTTGTAACAATTTTTAAAAATTTTTATTGAGCTGGGTGTATGATGAATGCTTTTAATCCCAGGAGGCAGAGGCAGGTGGATCTCTGTGAGTTCAAGGCCTACATGGTCAACATGGTGAGCTCCAGACCAACCAGGCTATATAGTAAGACCATTTTTCAAATAAATGAATTCATAAATAAATAGCTTTTTGTCTGTTTTTGTTTTGAGGCAGGGTTTCACTATGTAGCCTTGGTTGGCCAGGAACTCCCTGTGTAGACCAGGATGGACTCTCACTTCTTAGACGGCCACATGGGTTTTCTGTATTACTCAGAGCTGAATTTAAATGTTAGATTTTAGATGTTTAGATGTTTGGATCATATCAATTTACTCACGATTTAATATGCTTATTTATTGGTTTTAGATTAAAAATGTTTAATCATTTGATTTTCTCCATTGAGTTATTTGGAAGTTATACCATTGGTTTCCTTTCTTCCTTTGGTTACTAATCAATTAAAACTTGCATGTTTAACTCATCAAAATGCAAACTTAATAGCTTTATTCTTCTTCCAGATAATTCAGAGAAATTTGAACTACTCTTTGTAGATGCTCATGAATGTTTTTGCATCTTTATCAAGGTAGACTACTTTTTGCAGTGTACTCTCTGATGAACTTGGAAATGTGTTTACAAACTACCATGACAGTCAAGATAATGCAGTTATCCATCACGTTCAAGTTCCCTTCTGTCCCTTTGTAAATGAACTCACTATGCTGACCTGCTTTGCCACTGTACAAATGCTGACTGACTTTGTATCACTATATATTAATTCCAATTTTGTATAACCAAATCATAGGAATATATTCTGTTCCATATGTTCTCTTTTACTTGGTATAGCATTGAAAATTTCTATTTGCTTTATGCAGGAATAATCAATTACTTTTTAAATTGAATTTTTAAAAACATTTTATTATATTTATTTTATGTGTATGAATGTTTTGCCTGTATGTATGTAAGTGTACCATGTGCATGCAATGTCCACAGAGGCCAGAAGAGGGTGTCAGATCCCCTGGAACTAGAGTTAGGGAGAGTTTTTAGCTGTCATGTAGGTCCTGGGAGTTGAACTTGGGTCTTCTGTAAGAACAGCAAGCATTCTTAATCACTGAGTCATCTCTCCAGCCCTTTAATTGAATTTTTGTGTATTTCATACAGAACATTCCAATCAAGTTTAATCATCTTTGTAACTCCCTTTCCCAATTGCACCCTCCCACAGCCCCCCTCACTGGAATTCATACATTCTGTCATTTATCTTAAGGTCTATTGTGTCAAGTTAGTGTCTCTAGACGTCCCTTAGTTCAAGTTCATCTACTGAGGTCTGGTCAGGCTACCTGGAGTCTCTTGCTTTAGGAAGATCAGATCTTCCTCACCCAGCAGTAACCAGTTGCCAATATTTCTTCATATAAAATTGGGGTCAGCTGTCCATTTCCCTAGTTCTATGCTGGGTTTTGTCTGTTTGAGTTTGCATGGGTCCTGTGCTTGCTGACACCATTACTGTAGATTCATATGAGCAGGATCCCAGGAGCTTGTAGTATACTATTTCCGTATGTTCATGCACCTCCTCCCTGGCTCTTACAATCTTTCCATCCCCTCTTCCACAATGGTCCCTGAGCTCTGGGTGGGTGTAGTTTAATATAAATCTTAGAGAAAACCCCAAGATTGTCACTTCCCTAGACTAATATAATTATTAGAATGTGCAAAATATGTATCCTTATATTTACAGACAAATATCCCAGTCACCACTCATCAAAGAAGCTTCTTTCACACCAAAACCAAACTATTACAGAGTACAACTGGTCACACACAGCCATTGTCTGTGAATTGCCCAAGTCTAAGTGGCACATCTACAATAAAACCTCTACACCTAAGGCTCATGGATTGTAGAACAAGAGGTAAAGAAGACAATAATGAGTTTCTTGAGTCTCATTAATGAAGCTCCCTCGTGCAACAGAGGGCCAGGAACACAAAAGGTCACAAATGGCCAAGTGTAGAAATTAAGTCTGCAGGATGCTGGTCTTTGGACAGGGCTCTTATAGTCAATTACTTTTTATTGCAGAATAATATTGCACTGAATAGACCAAAATCATTTATTAATGCAAACCAAGGTCGTTTCTACTTTTGGGATGCCTACAAGAAAGCTGCTATGAACACGTGCACCCAAGTCTTTTGAACACACAGTCTGCTTTAGGATCTTGAGCAACTACCCAGGAGTGGATGGCTGCATCCTATGGTAGGAATGAATTTTTAAAAGACTTTTTAGCTGCCAAATATTTTCTGAAGCGGTTAGATATTTTACATTCTTCGCAGCTGGGACTAGTTGCCCATCATCTTGATAACACTTGGTAAGATTTTTAGTCATCCATTCTAGTGGATGTATATTGGTGACTAATTGAGATTTTAATTTATAATCCCCCAAAGACCAATGATGTATCATTATTTTTCAGCTGTTTGTCCTTTTCAGTGACATCTATTTTCAAAGAGTTTGCTTATTTAAAAAAAATATTTTAATTATTATCTTTAAAAAAAATTGCTTATTGCCTGCATGTATGTAAGGGCACCCATGTTATGCAATGCCCGTAGAGGTCAGAAGAAGGTGTCAGATTCCCTTGGAACTGAAGTTACTGATGGTTGTCAGCCACCATGTGGGTACTGGGAATTGAACCCGGGTCTTCTGCAAGAGCAACCAGTGCTCTTAACCACTGAACAATCTCTCCAGCCCCCATTTGCCTATTTTTAAAATTTGAGTTGTTTACCATATTAAATTACAATAGTTATTTGTATATTTTAGAAGAAACTCCATTCTTAGATATATTTTGCAAATATTTTTATCCATTTTATGACTTGCCTTTTCAGTTTTTGAACATTTTAATAATGAAATTTTTTTTAACAATTGATGAAGTTCAATTTGTTGTTTAAGATGTCATTGCTAAACTTGAAGTCACTAAGATCTTAAGCTTTATTATAAAATTTTGTAGTTTCAGCTATTATATTTAGGTTTCTGATTCATTTCAACTAATTTTTTGACACTGAGTCTCACTGTGTAGCCCAGGTTGGATTTGAACTCGTTATGCATCCCAGACTGGCCTGGAACTTGCAATCCTTCTGCTCCACCCCTTGAGTGCTGGGACTGAGCCAACACCTCCACACCCAGCTTCAAGCTTATTTTTGCATAACATTCAAGCTTAGACTTGAGGGTCTTTTATTGCTTAGAGGTGTTCAGTTGTCCCATTAGCATGTGTGAATGATGTTATCCTTTGCTGCTAAAACTGGTTAGTACATTTGTCAGAAATCAATTCACATACTTGACCTACAGGATTGAGTTACTGTCTTCAACTTTATTCTATCAATTACAGTTTGTTTTCAACCCAAGGCCTTGCTTTACACTAAGTTTTGAAACCAGGTTGTGAATCTTCTAACCTTATTCTTTATTAAAATAGCTATTCAAGGTCCTATGAGTATCTCTATAACTTTTTTTGGTATGAATTTGTTGATAGCAACAGAAAAGCCTACTGGAATTTTTTTTTAATTATTTTTATTTTAGTATGAGTGTATTGTCTGCATGTACGTAAGTGCACCGGTATCATGCAGTGCCTGCAGAGGACAGAAGAAGGTGTTGAATCTCCTGAAACTGGAGTTATGGATAGTTGTTAGCCACCATGTGGGTGCTGGGAACTGAACCCAAGTCGTCCTTAAAAGCAGCCAGTGCTCTTAACCTCTGAGCCATCACTCCAGCCCCCCCCCCCCCCCATCATGGGATTTTTTTTTTTTTTGAATGGTATTGTGTCATAGCAGAAAGTCACTGTGGAGGTAGCTGACAGCTTAGTCGTGTGTGTCTTGAGTGATGAACATGGTCTACTCTCCAGCTGTTTAAGTCTTGAATTTCTTTCAGTAGTGTTTTATTATTCACTGTACAATTTTTGCTCATGTTTTGTCAAGTTTATTGTGGATTTCTGATATAGTTAAGACTCTTTCTCAAAACACCAATTTTTGATTATTCATTGCTTATTATAGAAATGCACGATTTTTGTGATTTGATTTTTGCAGTCTTGCTAGCTTCACCTGTTAATCCTAGGACCTTTTGCTGCGAATGTTTTGGGATTTACTGTATAGAAGATCACGCTGTCTTGGGCAAACAGTAGTTCTTTTTCCTTTTTTAAACGGGATGATATCGCTCTCTTTGTATTACTGCATAGGACGTAGAATACACAGGTGAATACAAGTGGTAAGAGCAGAAATCCTTGTCTCTTCCGGCCTTGGGCTTAGAACATTCAGTCTTTCACTATGAACTGTGAAGACTTGTTCTGTGTATCCTCTTTACCACCTGAGGAGTTTGCTGAGGTTTGTTTGTAGTCACAAACGGATACTGGGATATTGGCGTTTCAGCACTTTTCCTGCATCTCCCGGCTCTCTGGTGTCAACATTTTATAGCCTTTCCATCTTCACCCAAGATCTCCAAACATCTCATCCCATTAGAGGTCAGTTGGAAGCCTGGGCTCTCATTATCTAAATCAGATTCAATCACAGATGAAGTCTCTTGAGCACAACTGATCTTGACCTGTAAACCCAGTTAGAGACAAGTTATCTGTCCCCACGTGGTCAGCATACCAGGGTGGGACAGGAGCCTGGTATCCATAGTAACTCTAAAATCCAACTGGGCATATGTTGACATATCTTTAACTAGGCCCAACCCCATCCACATTGTGGAAACAAACTATCAGGAACAGTAAACATTTAGGAAACCTCCACTTTCTGAGGTCCAGGTGGCTGTCTCTGTGCTGTACTGTTTATCACGTATGGTTCTTTACTGCCCTGTGCGTTCCTGATCTTGGTGTAGTGGTTATTGCTTCTCTAGTTGTAAGGGGACTTACTGTAATTCTCTGAGGCTCAGGAAGTATTTCCACTTGCTTCTGTGGGGCGTACTTTGAAGTGACCGGAAACTGAAGGTTTCAGATTCCTGGGACGTAGACATGAGCTACAAGTTCCCTGGGGGCCCTGCCTGTCATAGAAAGTTCAGGAAAGTTCTGCTTCCATTTTGTTCAATACAGAAGTGGGTCTCCCTTGCAATCGTCTGGGTGCTGGGGAGGCTGCAGGTTTACTTAGTCACACTCATTTTATGAAAATGGCTTTGGTTCTTGGCATAATATGAAATATCTTTGCTGATATGACAGACAGACAGACAGACAGACAGACACACACACACACACACACACACACACACACACACACACACTACAGCATACCCTGGGCTATGAGTTCTGTTTATAACACACTTAGAAATCTTCCTATGGTAAAGTGAACTTAGAAAGCTCACTGTCCCTCAGTTGGCTCTTAGCTTGGTGATGACTTTTTCCCTTGCCAATTTTTTGTGCTTTCATAAAGACTTTCATAATCTTTTTGTTAAAGACAAAGTATTGCTCTGTAGCCCAGTCTTGTCAGGGATTTGTGAGCCTCAGCTGGAATTATAAGCTTGCGCCACCACATCCAACTTAATATTTGTAATAGTGTCATTTAATTTTTAAAGATGGGAGTTGGCTTTAAATGCTTCACTCACTTGGCAATTTCTCCCAGTGATCAGTGTCAGTGTGGCTGGTATTGGAAAGTCTGGAGCTCCAGTCACAGAGTTTCGATGTGCTGAAGAATCCCTCAGTTTGTTGGAGTCAATACATGGACTTAGGTCTGTTTGGAATCCCTGAGCTTGTGAAAGAAGCTTCTAAGTCTCTAGCCTTCAAGGTGACCAAGCAGCCCAGGAGTGAAGGGTTTCCGGAATGCAGGGCTTTCGGTGCTAAGACAGAGTCCCAGGCAACAAGGCTGGGTTGGTCACTCTTGCAGCTGTGATCATTGTGTTCATCACTGTTAATGACTTTTCTTATTGCTTTGACCAAATATCCCTTCCAGGAGCAGCTAAAGGAAGGAAGGAAGGGCTTATTTTGGCTTCCAGTTGAACAGAATCCAGTCCACCATGGTGTAGAAAGTTCTGGCTTCAGGCTGCTGTCTACATACTGGTGCAACAGTAAGCAGAGATGGCATGGGAAATGGGGTGGGTCTATGAACCTAAAGGCACAACTACAGTGACCCACTCTCTCCAGCTAGACCCACTTCCTAAAGTTTCCAAGACCTCTCAAAACAGTGCCACCAGCTGGGGACCAAGTGTTCAAACATATGAGCTCAAGGAGGATGTTTGACACTAAACCATAGCTACTACTAAGTGTCAATGTGCAGACTCTATCTATCTTTAAGGAGGAGCAGAATCACCACACATCACTATGGGAATAGACACACACAGCTTAGTACCCACTCCTCCTCCTCATGTTGGTGAAGGGTCAGTGAGACAGTAGGATTGAAGTAAGTGCCTTGAAGACCCGCCAGGATCCTGTCCAATATTGACGGCTTTAGACCTGTGTCTCCTAGTTCATCACAGGGTTCTCTAGGAAGATACTTCCCTGGCTCCTATTGGAACAGAGCACATTACTTGGCCCCAGTTCCTTTTCCAATTTGCCTATAGATCTGAGAAGAAGATGGAAGTGGACTCCCTTCCTATAGGGCTTTCTCCAGGCATCCTACCCAACCTCACCTATTGATGGGTAATAAAAGGTCAAGGAATGCCTCTCTGTTAGTTATCTTATAGCCTGTTAGTAAGAGCCTTTTTAACTACCTTCAAGTGTAAGTGGTGTGTGTGCCTGTGCTCTTGCTAACCATCTATGAATGAGCAGCTTACCACTACATCATACAGAGATGCACTCAGCCCAAGGTTGTAAGAGATAAAGGAAGATTTTCTTAAAGGGACATTTGCATATCTCTCTCTCTCTCTCTCTCTCTCTCTCTCTCTCTCTCTCTCTCTCTCTCTGCATATACACTGTGTGAGGGTGCTCTTTCCCCCTCCCTCTACATGAGCACTCAAGGAGTCAGAGGAGGATGTTGGATGTCTTCTTCTATCACTCCACCTCGTTCTTTGAGACGAGTTCTCTTACTGAGCCTAGGACTGGCTGTTTTTGGCTAGGTTGGCAGCCAGCAAGGTCCAGCAATACTCCTGTCTCTCCCTCCCACCAGCACTGAGGTCCCAGGAATGCATGGCCAGGCTGGGCTTTCTACGTGAGTGCCTGTGATCTGAACTCAGGTTTTCATGCTTACATAGCAAGTGTTCTTACCATGGAGCCATCTCCCCAGTCTCGAGATTTGGAACTTTCTGCCTAAACTTAGCATTAATGGCATAGTTTACTGAACTGTATTAGTGTAGCTAGGCACAGTGGTATACTGTAATCCCACCACTTGTGAGGCTGAAGCAGGAGGATCACAAGTTCCAGGCCAGCCTGATCTACATAGCAGAATCTTTCCACAAAAACACCAAAGATATAATTTAAAAAAAGAAAAAAAGAAGTATATTAATGTAACAGTCTAATAGCAATGTTCCAAGTAGAAGTGATCAGTGAATAAATGAATTAAAAAGAAAAAGGATCAAAAGTATAAAGAGCAAAGACATCTCCTTTATACCTGACAAGTATATTTTCTTATTAAATAGGATAGCAGATGCCAAAGTAAGGCTCTTCGGAGTCCCTAAACCATTAAAGGTTCTGTGACATCTAAACTACTTTCATAATAATAGTAAAATGTGCTGGGCGTGGTGGCATACGCCTTTAATCCCAGCACTTGGGAGGCAGAGGCAGGCAGATCTCTGTGAGTTCCAGGCTATCCTGTTCTAAATAGTGAGCTCCAGGTCAGCTGGGGCTACAGGGAGACCCTGTCTCAATAAGACAAAAAAAAAAAAAGTAAAATGTTAATTACCTATAAAAAACACTCATGGGTTTCACAAGTGTTCAGTGGACACTTTTAGAAGCCATGGGAGTAACACTGGATCAAGGGAGCTCTTTCTTACATCAGATTTGTCCTCTGCCTTTTGACTGTATAATTAGATGGTGGAGGCTGAGCAAGGCTACCAGCTGTCCAGGGCTGCAGGGGACACAGTGCACTGACCAGTGTAGGCAGGGACTCACTGAGGGCACCAGAGACTATGTGGGCAGTAGAATAGCTCCTCTGCTTTCTTAGCATATGGGAATCAGTCACATCCCACCACCGCTCATTTTATGTCAGTTTTGGTTAAGGGCCACTCTTTCAAGAATTTTGGTGTCAATGAGGGTTTGCACAGATCACTGGAAACACCAGTTTCCCAGCTGGATGGCAAACAACGGTCATATCATACACAATAGGACTGGGCCAACTTGAAGCATGCCTCGAAAGGAACTTGGACATTGGGAACTCAGACATGAGGAGCCCAGCTTTAGAAACATGGAGACTACAGAGGCCACTTTGCTGTGTTCCCAGAATGGCACGAGAGCAAAGCCTCCTCCCTTCCTGTCTTGAGACTGATTTGTATGAAGAAACCACAGCTGTGCGATAAAGCTAGCAATCAGGTCAAGGAAGAGCTGTGTCATGGGACTTTCTGATGGGAACTCTCTCCCCCCATTTTTGTTAACTTCAAGATAAATGAAAGCGGTTCAACCTAGGAATTGAAGGAAGATAAGAAATTTCTTATGCTTCCCTCAAAACCCATCTAGGAATACAGTCTGTCCATATGTTATTGTAGGGCTGTGAAGTGTCCCCAAAGGCTCATGTTTTGAAGACTTGATTCTTAAAAGGTAGATCCAATCATTGAGAGGTGATTGGATTATGAGGGCTCTGACCTAATCAATGGATTCATCTATTAATGATTTTGAAAGTGGCTAGCATTATTAGGAAGTGGGAGAAACTTCAAGGTGATACCCAGTTAGAGGAAATAGCTCACTATGAGGCATGGCCTTGGGGGCTGTTTCTTGTCTTGAACCCTCTTTTGGCCTCTTTCCACCTTCTCTCCCACCTTCCACATCTTCTCTCATGATGTTCCACCTCACCAGGGTCTTAGAAACAATGAACTGAAAACTGGAAGCTGTGAACCAAAATAAATCTTTCCTCCCTTAAGATGACTCTCTGAAATATTTGTCCTGTGACTACTCTAACACATCATATTTGACTGTTTACCTATATTTATTATGTTTTAATTAACTACTCTTTGACTTTTTACACTAGACTTTTAACAGATAAGAAAGTCTTACAGTGAGAAAGTTAAATGTCCACAAAATAATGATCAGTTTCTTCCACTTCTCAGCAGTCATAAACCTCCATTTATGGAAAAATGCAATGCAACATGAAACAAAGCAACCCAAATACCAGCAAAGCCACCTCCCTCAGGCTCACAGAACCCCTGGGAGAGGCAGAGGGAAGCAGGTACACATGGTCCCAAGGACAGCCTCAAGCTTACTTTCCCACTGTAAACAGGAACCCCTAAACTAGTTCTGAGCATGCTGAAATTTCTAGTGCTGTCTTGAGGGGTTTTGAGGCAGGCTCTTGCTGCTTGGCAACAAGCTTGGGGCTCAGCAAACTTCTAAATAACAAAATAAAACGGGATTGGTTCCCCTGTGGGCAATACAATAGCACCCGTTGAACACTTACAGTTTAAAAAAAAGGAAAGGGCATGGGGTCTGCTCCGAGAACAGGCACAAATTCACTGCTGGCGAGTTGAGGGTTTTCTCTATTGCTGCCAAACTAACAATGTCACATTTGCTTCACACCCTATAAAAACACTTACCTTTTAACCACTCTATAGCAGTTAGCTGTTTGGGGAAGCAGAGGCTGGACTTTACTAGGATGACAGAGAAGGGTAGAGGGTGAGAGCAACAGAAATCTACCAAGTCGACTCAAACAAGGGGACTTTTTACATGCAGGTATTTAAAAGGGCCCCAAATAACACATTTGTTAACACATGGCATCTGTGAATAGTGGCTCTCAATTTTTTCCCCTTGCCTGCATTCCCAAGTTGGTTTCATAGAAGGCTTTATTGTAATCCAGGAGCATTGTTTCGCATTAATTTCTATGACAAGGAACCCAAAACACAGGGTGCCCAGAGTAACAAAACAGAGTTGGGGAGACAGTCACGACTTGGCACAAGTCTGACAAGCTGTGAAAAAGCAAACGTTTCAATATCTCAAGTGGTGTGGATTTCCTGGGAACAACCTTTTCTCTTCCACACAGAATCATATTCTTTTCAAGCACATTTAAGACCCAAGTCAAGCTGTGTCTTATTTTTTATTATAATAAACACAGTTTACTGTAACAAAGACATACTAGTGGTGATCAGCTGACAGCCCTGAGCAGCACCATGAGTCGGTGGGTGAGGGCCTGGGGGTGGGGAGTCAACTGATAAAATAAAAGACCAGCCGTCTGGAAAGTTCTCTTAAAAGAACATAAAAAGGCAGTGTTTTCTTATGAGACTAACACAGAATGCCAAACTATCTAGCTGGCCTCTTTTGCTGTTGTCACTTACAGCAATTTGTAACTAAAAATGGCAAATCCTTCAAAATACTGGGCACTCATTTTTGGTTTTATTTTTAGATCTCCATAATAAAATGAAAATATTTTTAAATGAAAACACATCATTTTAAGTGGTAATACTATTTCTTATGTGAGAATCTACTGCAAGTATGTTTACCATATGCTATTCAAACTTTTCTTTAAAATGCCTACTTAAAAGTAGTTTTAATTAAGCATAATATTCTAATTTTGATGACGCTGAAATAAGCTGTTCACAAGTTATGAATAAAGCACCGAAAACATTCAAGATTAAATTAACTTAATTAAACAAAATCAAATTCACTAAGAAAAACTGTAAATCATCTTACCAGATCTTGAATGGCTAGTTTTTCACAATCAAGTTCATATCTCAGTGTGTCTCTGCTGTCCATTAACTGAAAGAGAGAAGAATATTAATTAAATTCTGATTAAGGCTAAGATCAAAACACTTGAAATTCTTCCTCTGCAGAATAAGGTAAAATATATTTTAACCTGAGAGGAAAATGGATCCAAATATGATCAAAGTTAAATTCACATAGATTGTTATGTTTTAATGAAATTATGTACAAATAAGCTAATGTACAGATAGCACCGATGTGCTCTCAACCGTCCTCACCCTACTTCCCATAAACGTGAGGTAAGAGAATCAGTCTTTATCACAAAGAATGGGTGTGCTTTCCTTTTTCTTAATAACTCATTCTCTTGTCATATTTTTGTGTTATATTTATGTGCATATCAAGCCATATTCGTACTGACTGAAAATACTCACTAAAAACATGTTATCACTGTCCTCAAATCACCTTCTTTGTATTTGAAACAACTATCTTTCCATGTG